>NC_134998.1:1200000-1500000 GCF_050947335.1 Megachile rotundata
TAAGTTCAGAAGCAATACAAGTCCGAAAATGAACTATTTTTAAATAATTATGAAACTTAATATAAAATAAGTAAAATTATTGTTGTTAAATATTTTTGCGTGTCAGATAAGAAAACTGTAAAGTAAATATACAAATAAGCAAATATATCAGTGTGATAAGCTAACAAGAAAAATTGAAGATTTTATTGAATTAATAAAGTAGGTTCCAAATGACATGAAACATTTCATAACAATTAGATATGAAACATCTCATAACAAAAGTTCATACTTGAAAAATTGTTATTGAGCAAGAAATAGATAAATAGTTTTTTTAAATACATTACCCATTTTTTTATTAAACATACGTTATTTTCCATTAGTCATTAAATAATTTAAATATTAATTACACTTAAAAGAAGTGATCGATCTTTGTTTTTTTAGAGTACAGTGTGTATTTTTAACCTTTCACAGTTACACTTTATCAGAAAAACATACCGGGCACACTGGAACGTTTAAGATCCCAGCTATTAAAAATGTTTCTTACAAGCAAGCTATTCATTATTATAACTTGAAAAAATTATAAATAATTTTTCAAAATTGTTTCAACATATTTTACAACTAATTTCAGTAAATTTCAACGTTGAACATAGCGGCTGGCTTCGTGATTTTTAAGCGATCATTGTAAGTGCAAAAAGCCAGCACGGTTTATGACGTATACCAGGGGTCGGCAACCTTTTTTAGCCGCGGGTCAAAATCAACCAAAATGCGAGTATTAAAGAGACGTTAGGGTCAGAGATATTTTCGTATTAAAACAGCATTTTAGTAAATAATAAGATATATTTTATTAAGAAAATAATTACAAACATAGTTGAATAAACTTTATTTATAAACTTTCTCTACGATATCAATGGCTCCCCTGATGTTGAACTTGTGACGTCAATTTAGTCAAGTCTGGTTTATAGTTAATCGTTTTAAGTCGAACACAAGCATCTGAATTTTCAATAGTTAAAGGGTAACACCACTCTAGAGCCCGAAAAAGAGGCATAACTTTGACAGTTTTTTTTGGAAGAACGATGAACGGAAAAGAATTTCTTTTCAGAGGGTTTATTTAACACATATTGAACTACGACAAAATAATTTTTGATTGTCATTTTCGTACAAAATGGAGGCGACAGAGCCGATCAACGGAAACAGCTTTTGTAAAAACACTCCTACGGGAGGACGGATTTCTCGTTATGTATGAGTCGTGGGATAAAAAATCAAAACAATTTAGAATCTGTATACCATTGGCTGTAGAAGTACGTAGGGGTTTTTTGATTAATCAATTTTTGTGGAAGTTATGCGTATTTTAAGGAATGAATCGACTTTTTGCATGAAAAATGAGCACTAAATTGTTTGTAAAAAAAAAAGTTTGCATTCAATCAAAAAACGGCTACGTACTTCCAAGGACAATATTGATGTGCAGCTACTGTAAAAATTTCAATTCAATCCATGCAGTAGTCACCGAGAAATCCGTCCTCCCAGTATGAAGAAACTGGTTTCGAGAAAAACGCGTTTGAAGTTTTATGAACATTTCGATCCTTAAATTCTCTGTTCACCGCTAATCTGCAATGCCTGTACTATACATTTGTCTATCCAGATCAGTGTTTGTCATCTCCTCTAGCTTTCTGGATACTTCTGTTTGTTTTGTAGGTAACAAGTAAACTTATTATTTTAAATGATAACAATAATACGAAAACGATGACTTGCAACATACCGCGCGAGTATTTATTGCACGCTCTGAGGCGCTGCGGCAAAATTGATAATTGAACCATTTAAAACTTGTTTTCCACTATAAATCAAACGGCATTCTGTTCTTAAGACCTTACAGTATTGTTTTAGCGGAGAAAAAAAAAATCGACTTTCTGAAAATCCTAGAGTGGTGTTACCCCTAACCTGCTCCTGTTTTTGCTTGAAATAAATTTCATTTGTGAAAATAATTGCTCACATTTATAAGTGGACTCGAATGTGGACAAAATGGCAAAGCCAATTTTTTTTAATGATGAATACCTCGTAGGAAGTGATGCCCAACATGTTGATATCATGAGAAAATGATTATCTTCTGTATTTTCCAAATCGTTCCGCAATTTCTTGAATTTATCCGTCCATAATGTTTGTTTCATGTTTATGTTTTACAATTTATTTTTATATACTTTATTTTCGGAACTAAAGTGGGTCACTTGAAATTACCAAATGGGTCACTCGGTGACCCACGGGTCATAGGTTGCCGACCCCTGACGTATACGGTCGGAACCGTTATTTTTGAGGATACCGTTAGATTTTCTCTGCGCATGTTTTGTAGTTTTTCGTCAATAGTCTCAATAGCTACGTACGGCATCATAAACCGGAGATTTCTGAAGGGACTACGGTTCCGGGCCTGGCGGTTCCTGACCGTGCAGGGGAGCAGTAAGTGGTCACCGGTAAATCCCGCTGTATTGCCAAATATATCGTTTGGAAGACACCCCCACCAAGGGATGTACGATGTGTTGGGAAACGCATCAAGGGTGCAGAAAATCAGTTACTAACAGACCATTGAGATCAGTACCTCATCTTCTAAGAATAAACTATCGCTCCGGTATAAAAAGACTTAAATATTTATTCACCCACCAACTCCTAAATTCAATATAAATAAAATTCAGAAACGTAAACAAATTGAAAAAATGACGGTTTTCGCAGAAAAATTATGAAACTGTAGCGAGATCATTTTTTTATTAGAAATAAGACTTAGAATAAGAGAATGCGGTACACAGAAAGTGACCGGCACACAGCAAGTCTCGGCGTACTTACAGGTAGCAAGTGTCATAAAACATCTACCGATCGCACTTCGACACGTTGATTGAGCGGCCAAAGCGAAATAAACAGTATAAAAGAGCTCCAAAACACAAAAAAAGCCAGAACCTTCCTATCCTGCACCCTGATAACACCACTCTTGGAAAATACCAGAGTTGGAAAACTGTCGCACTCCGATCCGAAAGACTTGAATTTTACCAGTCAAACTTAACTTCTGCTCGGAAACCCAACAGAGTTGATCTCCTCCAACCTAAACCCTTGGAACAGTTTTTTTCTTGCAATAGAACAGCCAACAATTTCTCATCTTTGCGCTGTAACGATCTCACATTGTATTCATATCTGTATCTTTTATTTGTATAAACCTTATATTAAGCGTTACAAAACTTTTTTTCAATATTAAAGTAGGAACCTAACATTTTTGCCAAACACTCTTAAAATATAACAGTTCTGAGATTTCAAAAAAAGTATTTTTTCAGATTCTCAAGACATAAAGAGGCTAACATTGAAGCTAAACTGGCTTGAGCTGTTCCATACTCCAGTGTAACCGTTGAAAATTAAACTTCAATGATAACATAACATTTGTTTTAAAAAATTTTTTCAATATCATCCGTCATTTACGATTTACAAACAATTACATATACGTGCTTAATTCGAATAAAACGGTTGATTTTTCCCTTAAGATAAAAAATGGGTACCAACGAATTATGATTATATTATTAAATACGTCTAATGAACTATTATGCAAGGTCATAAAAATCGGCGTGTATCAGTCACCAGAGTTTTATTGTTGGTGTGTCTAGTTACAAAGTCGATTATTTAATCTGCAACACCTGTTTTTAAGCACTGGGTCATGGAGGTACCCTCACGATGGTAGATCAGATAGACGGAGGTCGTAAATCTTCATTCCACGAGTATCTCAATGCGTCTTCACTACTCGTTAGAATGGTGGAGATCATGTGACAAATTAAATATTGTGTAAAACTGATTGTCCTTGAGTTGGATGACGCGAATATGGCATGAAGTTGACTGACTTTGACATTTGATAGGAAAAAAAGCTATGAGCAATTGGTTGTGATGGGGCCTTCACTTTGACCGATTAGTTCGACGAAGGTTGTAAGACTTCGCCCTACTAATCCAATGTTATGCTCGAGTTGTGAGTGTGATAAAAGGTTAGATTGTGATCGTATGATGGTTCTGGGACCTCTACAGTGGACGATCAGGCCAACGAAGGTTGCAAAGTTTCCTCCCACACATACAAGCTGTATCCTCGTGCCTTGATGACGATGGTTATTGAGTGATAATGAATATCATGCAAATCTCTTAGACAATGATTCTTTCATGTTGAATGACATGTGTTTTGGTTTATTAGCAAGGCTGCTGACAATAGTTTAGAAAGTCGACTTGTGGAGACGTTCTCGAAAAGTCATAAAATATCTATTTAATATTTCATGAGTGACGAGCAGACGCGATTTGGATTTTGACTGAATGCCCATAAACATTGAGTTGATATTATTCCGAGTTATGTGAATGGTGCAACTCGGAACAACAACCTATCAAAATGTACGCTAGCTTCGTATTCTCGTTACATTTTTTTAGTTGCTCGCCGCATTCAGGTTTCTTCTTTCCTTTACAATTTGCTGTACAATCCCTTACCCGCCCAATGTCCTCTGTTTATCTGCTTTCTTGCTTATCTTTCTCTATCCCCTCTGCCGTGGCTGGCCTTGTCTAACGAGAGTTTGGCAAGAACTTTGACCTGGTCGTTGTGTATCAGGCATTACACACGTACTCACGTCCTCGTGGAAGATTCACGGACAATCGACCTCACTCGACCAGACAATCGTAAATTGTCAGGGTGTTCGCTACTTAAGTAATGAGCAAAACTTGGCTTAGCAGTGCCACAGTACTTCGTTCGTGCACTTACGCAAATTATGGGGAGAATGTATAAAAAGTGGGATTAGAGAAGATGGAGCTGAACAACGCGGAGAAACTAAAGGTTTTTCGGTATGCTTATTCGAAACGGATGGATTAACTTCTACAATAATACAGTGAGTCACTCGCGAACACGAGTACGTATTTTCTTTATGTTGTTAGGAACTAATGGAAATACGTTGCTGGGGATTTTTGTAATGTGAGTAATTATCAAATTGATAGGTAAAAACAAATTTAAAAAAAAATGAATGAAAAACGGGAGACGGAAATTTGGGCATTTTGGCAAATGTGGTAATTTCATATGACAATCTGCAAAATTAAGAACGTAAAAATTTAGGAATTTAAAAATGTGAAAGTTTGAAAACTTGCAAACCTGAAACTTTGAGAATTTTGAAAATTTGAGAATTTGGGAATATAAAAGTTTTGAGGGATTTCAGAAATTGAACCATTGTTAAATATGTACGATTTGAAATATGAGAATTTTCGAAGCATAAGAATTTAAAAATACATATGATTTGGAAAGTTTTTAACTTAGAAATGTGGAAATTCGAAAATTTAGAAATTCAGAAATCTAGAAACTTTAAAAACTTTGTCAATTTGGAAAATTAACAAATTGAGAATGTATAACATTTAAAAATTGAAAAATAGGAAATATAGTTTAAGAATTTTGTAATATCAAAATTTCTATATGAAAAAAGTGAAAATTCAAGCGTAGAAAGTTTACAAAATTAAGGATTTGAAAATTTATGAATTTGGAAATTGCATATTTGAAAATCTAAAAATTTTATGCATTTAAAAATTTAAACAAAAATGTAGTAACATTGACAGCTGGAGGTTTGAAAATATCTTCATTTGTAAAAATATGTGTTATATTTTGAAGTGGGAAGTCGCAACAGGTCGTAGTACTAGTATTAGGCTTTATTATAATGATAATATAACTTATAATAGAAGATACACAAAAACTATTCTCAACATTTTGATACAGATACGAACACGCGAATCGCACGAGGTAAGACGCGCTATATCGACGCTACGCTATAGCAAAAACGCCAGCGCCACCAGTGGTGGGCATCAGGGAAACGCAAACCCTTTCAATCCCCCACTTTTGCGATTCCCAATTTTTCAATACAATTTTTGTGGGCTATGCTTTTTAAACCTTTCGTCATAACATCCGCTATATTTTCGTTCGAGGTAACATAATGTAATTGAATTGACTTCTTTTCGAGTTCCTCTCTTACTATATGATACGCGATATCTATATGTTTTGTACGCAGATTTTCTACACGATTTTGTGAGAAGTCTATCGCTGATTTATTATCGCAATATATCTTACTAACTCCTAATAGAAATTCGTATAATCCTAATTCACTCAAAAACATCTTTAACCATATTGCTTCTTTTACTGCGGACGCTAGCGCGACATATTCCGCTTCCATAGTTGACGTTGATATACATTTTTGCTTAGATGATATCCATTGTATAACGCTAGATCCTATTGTTACAATCATACCTGTAAAGGAGTGACGATCGTCTAAGTCGCCAGCCCAGTCTGCGTCACAAAATATTTTAATTTCTGGTTTCTCTTTTCTATTGTAACAAATAACATGATCTATAGTTCTATTTAAATAACGCAAGACGTGTTTCGCTTGAGTCCAGTGCACTTCGTTTGGACATGTGTTAAACTGTGACAATTTTGTCGCGGCGAATAAAATATCCGGTCTACTACGCAGTGCCAAAAACATTAATAAACCGATTAGTTCTCGATAAACTGTCTTACCCTTTTCATTTAATTGTCTTTCTGACATGTTCTTTGAAAGTTTTAAACCGGGTTCTAAAGGTGTCGCAGCACCTCTGCACTCTTGCATATTATATTTACTTAATAACAACTGTATATACGATCTTTGGCTTAGTCTAATTGAATTATTATTTCTTTCTATCTTAACACCTAACGCGTAATTAATTTCTCCGAGGTCTTTGGTTTCATATCTACTACTAATTATCTTAACAAAATTATTTATAGACGTCGGGTCTTTCGCGAACAAGAAAATATCATCTACATATATTATTGCTATGGTCCAGTATCCTTTTATATAAACGCAATTTGATGACCGTAATCTATCAAACCCTTGTTCGACAAAGAAATTATCTAACTCAGCATTCCAGTTTCTACCTGATTGTTTGAGTCCGTAAATAGGTCTGTTCAGCTTGACTATCTTTTCTTCTTCCCTTTTCTTTGACGGAGCTAATCTCATAAATATCTCTTCTTCGAGTTTTCCATAAAGATAAGCGCATTTTATGTCCAATTGCCTGGTGTACCAATTGAATGAACTGGAAATACTTAATAACAATCTTATTATTGAAAAACTAGCTACTGGGGCATAGGTATCATGATAATCAACCCCTTTTTGTTGGGTAAATCCCTGCGCGACTAATCTAGCTTTAAATTTATATACTTTACCTTCGCAATTTTTCTTTAATTTATATACCCATTTACTACCTACGATCTTTTGCTCTGATGGCACGTCGTTTACTGTTGTCCATGTTTTACGCTGTTCATGACTGTCCATTTCGTCCTTCATCGCTTTTTCCCACTGCTCTGCCTGGGGTGAGGACAAGGCTTCATGCAAAGTATTTGGTTCCACAATTTCCATGAGGTTTAATTCTATGCTTTGACTATTTCCGTCTTCTGAATTAGTCTCGGAGTCTTCTTGAATACTACGATTTCCCTCTTCTCCTGGATTAATCGTAGAATCTGCATAAGGGCTAGGTTTCCCTTTTCGACCATATGGGTTTCTAATAATTTTCTTCGGTCTCCCAGGTTTCTTTGCTGATCGAGTGTTATCTACCCCCACTATCTCGTCAGTCGGGTGATCTCTGCACGGGGTTCTAATCTGGGTTGTTTCTTCTATATCAACATTTTTTGTTTCTAGCTCAGTTTCTTCGTCTTCTGACCAAATCTCATTATATTGATGAATGTTGTATTCGTTGTTCGTGTTTTCGCGATGCAGCCACTCATATCCCATTTTACTTTCTATAAAACGTACGTGCTTTGTTACGATTACGTCTCGTCTTTTTGGACACCACAAACGATAACCCTTCGTTTGTGTTGCATATCCAACGAGCACACATGGTGTTGCTCTGTCGTCTAATTTTCTTTGCCCTTGTTTTGGTAGATGAGCATAGGCTAGCGATCCGTATGCTTTTAGATGTCTCACACTTGGAGGTTTTCCTAACCAAATGGTAAGTGGGACTTTATCGTTGTTGGAGGAATGAGCTACACGGTTTTTAACATAGGCAGCTGTAGCAACAGCTTCTGCCCAAAATCTCTGCGGTAATTTTGCCGATTTCAACATTGACCTTGTAAGGTCGAGCAATGTTCTATTTACTCGTTCCGCTATACCATTCATTTGTGGGGTCTCCACATTTGACCTCTCATGTTTTATTCCTTTCTCCTCAAAATAATTTCTTAGTTCTTCGTTACAATACTCCTTTCCGTTATCTGACCGGAATCTTTTTACTTTCTTCCCTGTTTCCAGTTCCACGCTGGCTATATATTTTTTAATATGTTGTTTAACTTCATCTTTCGATTTCAGAAAAACAACTGTGAGGCATTTTGAATAGTCGTCGACGAATGTTGCGAAATATCGTTTTCCGCTCAATGAATTCACTGGCATGGGTCCGCAAATATCGGAATGAATTAATTCACAGATGTCTCTAGATTGTCTATGTCCAATTTTGCGACATGGCATCTTTGTCGATTTACCGATATAGCAATCTTCACATGCTTCTTCAGGTATCGTCGTGTTCTCCAATCCACGAACTTGGCTTGCCGTCTTATCTATTGTTTTCTTATTTATATGGCAGAGCCTGTGATGCCAGAGCGTACTGTCTCTCACAGTTAAACTATGCGACTCCAATGATCTGGTCTGATTTGTAAGAGTTTTTGCACGTACTAAGTATAAATCATTTTTCCTGTCAGCTGTGCACATAAGTTTTCTTTTATTTCTTGTGTCATATATCCTTGCTGTTCCATTTTCAAAAATTATTTCTTTCGCTCTTCTTTCAATTTGGGAAACTGACATTAAATTTTTTCTGATGCGAGGTACATAATATACATTATGTAAAGTGATATCATATGTTCTTTTTCCGACAAATGTTCTAATCACTATGTCACCAATCCCTTCTGCTTCAAGTTTAAAATTATTCTGACTATCTGATTCAGCAGCTGTATTGATGGGTTCTAATTGTGTCCTTTTAAACGTTGTAAACCAGTCTCTGCGTTTACACACATGGTGCGTACAGCCACTATCCAAAATCCATGTGTCTTCCATGTCTATATGATTCAATGACACTAAAAATCCTTCATTATTTTCCTTTTTATAATAATTTTGTTTTTGTTGGGAGCCCTGATATCTGTTTCTGTTCTTTGACCAACAATTTTTGATGTTATGTCCTGTTTTTCTACAATGAGGACAAAAAGGAGGTTTAGACTTACTTGGAGAATATGTATTCCTGTGTGCTGCTTGTTTTGATCCTCTTCCAATGTTGAGTGCTTCCTTGGTCTCTTCATTAGTAGTTGCACTTCTTGATTTACGTCTATCGTATTCTGTTATCAGCACCTTAGATACCTCTGATGACGTAAACTTCTCATCTGGCAGATTTGCTAAGGACATATTCAAATTTTCATACTCGTCTGGCAATCCTGCTAATAAAATATAGGCAGTGTCGTCATCTTTGACTTCGCACCCTGCTTCCTTGAGGTTTTTCACTATAATTTTGATTCTGGATATGTATGATGTCATCGACTCATCATCTTTCATTTTAGATTGATAGAGCTGCTTCTTTAACTGTAATATTCTAACTCTAGATATTGGTTGGTGTACCTGTTCTAACGCTTTCCAAGCTTCATGGGCACTCGTGCAGTCTTCAATATGCACCTGTTGATCGGGTTCAATGTGTAATCCTATTGCTGCTATTGCCTTATCATTTTGTGTTTGGAATATTCTTCTTTGTTCAGCTGTAGCCTGGTTATCTAGTACAATTTTATTAAGCACGTGGTCTAATAGACCCTTACCTTTGAGGTACCATTTCATTTCTATACGCCATATTCGGTAATTGCTATCTGATAATTTCGCAATTTGGAAATTTAACGATTTATCGTTGTCAGCCATCTTCTTGAGTATTTATTATCTTTGCTTTAATAATTGGTCTGACTTACCGAATTTTGTAGTACCACGTGGCTTACTTTTTGAGGTTATGATCGACCTGTTGGCATCGCTGGGCCCATAACCAATGAAGTGGGAAGTCGCAACAGGTCGTAGTACTAGTATTAGGCTTTATTATAATGATAATATAACTTATAATAGAAGATACACAAAAACTATTCTCAACATTTTGATACAGATACGAACACGCGAATCGCACGAGGTAAGACGCGCTATATCGACGCTACGCTATAGCAAAAACGCCAGCGCCACCAGTGGTGGGCATCAGGGAAACGCAAACCCTTTCATATTTATCCAAGGAATTCTTAATACATCTATTACTTATATTAAAACCTGTGTGAACTTATAAATATTGCTTTACATTTATATTTTTATATTGTATATTTTTATTATGTGTTTTATGCATATTATAAATTATCACAGCATATTTTGAATAAAAGTTAAAGTAAACCATAAATAAATACTTTATAACAAATAAAATTCACAATTTTTATGGATATTTTCCCCAGCTTGAATAAAAATTGGTTATAGGAAGAAAAATATAAGTAAACCAAATCAATGTAAAAACTGGAGGTTCCCAATGAATGGGATCACTGATTATACCGAGTGTCCAAGATTTTTACCGTCAAACTTTATCAACATATTTTATTGCTAAAAGTAAAACAAGGATATTTTATCAACAGGGGTTTTCACATATTTTATTAAAAAGTTATGACGACAACAGGAAGTAATAGCAGATTGCTTTGTTGTTCGATATCATATACAAAGCCTTCCAGTCTTAATCGGCTTCGAAAAAGGAGATTACTCAATCCCATCAATATATATTTCTATTTATATTCATCGATTACTCCGACATGGATAGACTAATCGGAACGAAACCTTTTACATCTTGTAGAGTACGTTTTTCGATTGGTCCCATTGCAAAAAATTTCTCATTTTTTCGTTGTTAAGCATTATCTCCATCAAAAAACAGAACGAACTAACACAGATCTTCCATTTTTTTCTCGCTATCGTTCTCTCTATATCCGTCAGTTTTGTTAGGTCATTTTCTGTATTGTTATTATTAATATTATTATTATTAATAGAGACAATATGGATATTGTGTATATCTTCATCAATCAAATGTAATATGCTTGTTACAAAAATAATTTGTCTTTCGCCGGATTCTCTATGAGTAGTCACAACTCATGATTGAAATATACCTTCTGCTTGAGGAGATCTATCCCTTTAGGATGTAATTGTTAGAGTTGCTAATTAATAGTATTAGCGTACAATGTACATGGGTACATCCAAATGCACTAGTGAATGTTTACTTAATGTGGCTGTTGTCACCTTTTCGAAGGATCAGAATAGTCATATGACTATTCAATGCAATAGAATCAAAATCTTACTTAACCCCATTTATTCTGACAACGAGTTAAACTAGTGAGCATTTAACAAAAGCGTGATCAACAGAGTTCTAACTCTTTTCTGACTGGTTGGTAACTAAAATGTTTTAAAACTTACTAACTGTTTGAAGACTTAAATCTTAGAGTAAACATTTTTTCTTTGTTAACCACCCTTGTAACCACGTGTCCACTACTACCTCCGCCACAAGCATGTTGGAGGGAGAACGGGCGTTTTTTAAAACGAAATTAACTAATCGGCGACCAAACTTGTCTGATCCCTTCCAGTACGATTGTAGCGTGCTAAATTCCTGGATAAGATGGCAAGTTTGCCGAACACATGTTCGAAACTTAGAAAAAATCTTAAATAAAATGTCTTGAAACTCTTGACAGCTATAAATTAAGCTTACTAACTGTCAAGTGATCTTTATCTTGTACAAATCACCCTGCATGCCATTAACAAAATTGCTACTACTTTTATGGTATCTCGAACAAATAGATATGTAATACATTGCTTTTGCTTCTGTTAGCATATAGTTATGACGCAAGATGACCTGTAAGTTATTAACCGACTTCGAAAAAGGAGGAGGTTGCTCAATTCGATCAGCATATTATTTTTTTTTTCTATGTATGTTCGCTGATTACGCCTAGCTGGGTGGACCGATCGGAACAAAGCCTTTCGCATCTTGTAGAGTCTGACTCCCCATTGGTACCATTACCAAAAATTTTTTCATTTTTTAGTTGCAAAGGATTATTGTTGCAAAAAAAATTGAAAAACGAATATCCATGTTGTCTTTTACTTAATTATGTTCATGGCATTTACGCAGACAAAAAAAAGCCCGGAAGAACTGTCTCGCAGTATCCTATACAATTCTCCTCATTCCACTAAAACGCGTGAAATAAAATAATTTTAAGAAAAAAAATACGCCGACTTCGAAATGCACTAAAAAGTATAAAATAATTTCTATTTCCTAATGAAGTAATTTCTATTTGATTTAATCATACAATTACGTCACAGATATGAGTGAAACCTATTTACTCGTTAGGTAGTGTATTAAATACATTTCAACCTTTTCGGAGGCGGCGCAAAATTAAAAGATTTTCTTGAACATATCAACCTTTTGACAGCTGAACATTGGCAAAGCTTGTATAGCTATTTTTTTTTCTATACATATAACTCGACAGCACGCCGCGAAGTAGGTGTTAGTGCGTATAGAATGTAACTATGGTCTATCTAGATTCATAGAGTATGCGACGGAAAGACTCAATCGCCGCATATACTATAAAGATAGAGCTCATCTGCCGCAAATTTGGTAAATCCAGCGTCGTGGGCTCCGTTTATAGGTTCTTAGATCCATGGCTTCCACATGTGAACGAAGTCGATTCAATTTCATTTATATCAGTGTTTCTCCTTAATCATAATTCAAAAACGAAGCTTCAAATACTATTTTTGCAAAGGGAAATCTTATTCAGAATTACGTCAGCTACCCCCCTATTCAGGGACCTACACTAATTGTGAGACACCCTGCAGAATAGTCAGTCGATCATTGAATCTGCTGCGTGTCGGATCGGGAATCAAAAATTTCCGTCCAATGCAGGGTAGATTATAATACAGATCATAACACTGTTCGAGAGAGATCCTACACTCCTTCAATAAACTGATGTGAACAATCCAATGCAGTGTGGATTATAATACGAATCCTAACACTATTTGAATGAAACACTGCACTTGTTAAGAGCACAATTATTTACGACCAGGAAGGGTTCTTTGCCGACTCAGAATTTCTAGGATTTACTTCCTTTTGATAGTCCTCGGCAATAGACATACCATAAACGATAGGCAAAAATATTCAAACGGTACATACTACCTACTCGTGAACTTGAGTTTTTTCACAAGACGTACCCAGAGAAAAGGGCAGAACAACCCCCAACATCATCCACCAATTATGATTGGACAACGACATTTTCCCACTTTAATTTCAGTCATCACCTCCCAACACACGCCCACAGTCGAACATGTATAAAAATCACAAATCGATAGTTTTAGGCAGAATTTTTGTAGCAACAGACAACCAAACATCAAATAAATCAGTTATTATAAAAAGGCAGAGTTAGCACTTTGCAACATCATTAGTAAAAATTCAGCACATCACTACACACGAATTTAACAGCACTCCTCGAATAAATTACACTTTAATGTTCAAATCTCGCAACAATCAATCAATAATCATACACCATTACATACACATTGCACGGTCTTGGAACTCGTATGTCGCAAGAAGGATCAAGAGTTCTTGTTGACCGGTGTGCTCAACGGCAAATTAACGTCTTGAGGACTAGTTTGTAAATAGAGTGATTAATGTGCAGTATTAAATCTGAGTACTTAGCAACACTTAACTCTACTGTTTTTTCTAAAAAGAAAGGAAAGATTTTCTGAACAGAAGTCTATGGTAGGAAAAGTAGGAAGGAAGTATGCAAAAAGAGGGAAATTTTGAATTCTGATTGAGTTAGGAGTCCTGGAAATTGGCAAAGATGAAGGAAAAGGGTGGAGGAAGGAAGCTGACAGTATACAGGGTGTCTCACAACTCGTGTAGGTCGCTGAAATGGGGGGTAGCTGACGTGATTCTAAGCAAGATTTCCCTTTGCAAAAATAGGGTATGAAGCATAGTTTTTGAGTTATTAACGAAAAACACGGACCAATCAGAGCATCGGGATTACACGCGCTGAGAAGCGGGAGCGAAAGCTTCTGTAACGTCCTTGGTACTAGACTCAGGTATTTTACAGCGCTTATGAAGCAAAGAACGGCTTTTGCTTATTAAGCGACTCGGTTTTACTATAACTAATTCTAAAAGAATGTGGGATCGTGGTGGCGTGTGGTTAAAGAGTGAAATCGACAGGTTAATACCTTTCATTAATTAGGTTTATTCAAAAATAATGATGAGAAAAAGAGTTATAATTAACAATTACTTTAGTAAATATAAAAATGTATATGTGACTGAATACTATAAGCAAATTGGAGTATAATAGACTTGTTGTTGACGCAAATCGTAGAACGGTAGCTAACTACTTCAATTACGCGGTTTTATAATGATATACGCAACGCAAAAATATAACGCAATTTATAATGCAATTTAATAATGCAAGAAAATAACGCAATTTACAATGGATCTAGATCCTAACAAAACTGACAGAACAATATTTGGTTAATTACAAAAATTCTAAAATTTGTATTAGATGTGGAACAGTTACTCCTTATTTGACTCTAAACTAATTAGTTCATGGCCCTTTTTGTCAGAGCACAAATCGACACCCAAAACCTGATCGCTTAATTGGGGAGCCTGCGTTAGCTGGCTACTAGAACTACCCAACGATGCAAGAATCAAGTGACCGACGTGTGACCAACAGGGTAGCAAATAAAAATGACTCAACTTTAATTATTTATTGAAATTACTGAAACGCCACCCAAAAGACACGGGCTTCAGAGACCAAGCCGCTCAATGATGGGGAGCCTGCGTTAGCTGGCTACTAAACTACCCAGAGCGAACTCCGAGAATCTGACGGCGAGTTAGTAACTCAGAAAAATAAGAAATATGTATGACTGACTGGCGAGCTCTCGTTGATGTGATAGGTTCTTCTGGGGCTGAGCATAGCACTCTCCTTACGGAGTTTCAGATACAAGACCGTTTGAACGGGGAGCCTGCGTTAGCTGGCTACTAGAACTACCCAACGATCGAGTATCCAAATGGCTGATACCCGCTATCCAGTCAAAACTAAGAATCTCGTAGGCTCTTACCAGTTAAAACTGCTCCAGCTAGTCACTTCCTAACAGGTCCGGCACGTAGTACTTCCAAGATTGTTCTGCACTCGCAGCCGCTGCTGCACGCCCTTTTATACCCAGAGAATCATGGATTTTTCCCGCTCAAAAAGTAGTTATTATTTTATTACGCTTTATTTAGTAGCAAATATATATTAGTTTGATTAATAAAAATACGCTTTGATTTATTATTAATTAGTTTTTCACAAGTTTTCCCGTTAAATCGTATTTTTAATAATTATTAGATACGCAAATTATAAGTGTTTTAATAGAAGAAATAATTAATCGCAAACAATACATAAAATAATAGCTAAAAATATAACGCAATTTATAATGAGTGAATAATTAATAATATATATAATATAAACATTTAAATAATAATTTATAATAACTGTGTTTCGAAGTATATCTTCTGTCTCTTTCTAACTAACGCGCGCGCCATCGATCGGTGATCTATTCTAAACAATGTTGCACGCGTGAGCTACCACCTCCCATTACCACGCGAATTTTTATGATGCAGACGGTAATTTGCGGTCGGTAATACAATAGAAAAAGATATACGTATTAGCATATATCTTCATTTATCGACAGGATTCAATATGATGTACCCGAGGACGTTACACTTCGAGCCGGTCGCCGGAGTGCGAGCGCGATCAACTGAATTTTCCTCGGAATTGTCTTAAAGTGTAATAAAAAGTCTTTACATCGAAACTCAGTTAAATAACGAACAGAATAATTAAAAGTAATGTTCATTTATTCATTCCTCATGAAGGAGGATCGGAATTAGTTATGTGTAATTGACATAAAGTATGCAAATGGAATTTATTGAATACTGCAATTCGTTATCGACAGGGAATGTGACATTAAATATCGAAATTTTTTTGTTTTATTTCCGACAATAATATTGGCGAACGAATTTACGTATTTTAATAAAAAATAGTTATTCTGTTTGTGAAAAAAAAGAGTTTCAATATGAGATCTAACAAATGTAGTAACGTCTCTACTAATTTACAGGAAATTTATTAGAATAAGACTCACCCATTCTTTGAAAATAATCCTGTTTATTAATAATCCAACAGTGAAATTGATGGGGTAATTGCCACTGGGTCGTCCTGTTGATGTTGACCTGTCGCACACATTGGCACCGTATAACACAGCTGGTGGCACTCACAGGTCCCTGCACTGTCTTCATTTCAAAACACTTTTGTTTTCACTTTTGTAACATCCCTGAAGAATTTTTAAACTTTTATTGCAGTGTCATTTCTTCAATTATGGACTGTATTTCACCCTTACCGACCGCGACATTAGACAAATCGAGTATCATAAGAATTCAGTAAACTGTCGGTAATAAATATATCATTCCTTAAGGAAAATTCCGCAATGCTATGTGTTTACGTGCCGCGAAGCTCGCCCCGAATTTCCTGGAATTCTCGCGTAGTCTTAGAGAAGGATAGAAATACATTTTACAATTGCGATATTATTAGTTATTAAAAACTATTAGCTAAACAAATCAGTTAATATATATCAAGCGTACCAGTATTATGTTATCCGGAATTAAAGTCAAACGTTAGTTTATTGCAATATATATTGTAAATTATAATATTATTCAATGGAATGTTCTAGAAGCATCCTATGCTTATACATTTAGCTCCGATCCGTATAGAAGTCGTGCGTAGTAAATAGAAGGAGATAGAAAATGCAATTTCATTAAAACACTATTAAATTACTATTTTTATATCAGGAATATAAATCATTATGTAGAATGCGATATTAATAATGTAATTAAATCGTTCGTTTGTATAATTAATGTCTAATTACGAATTTATACGATAATTATATATTTCGACGTTATGGGGGTTTTCCGAGAATTCGCCAGGCTGGCGAGTATAAAAGGCCGAGCGGAGCTCGCCAAAATCGCAGAACAGTTTTCGAAGTCGAGCCAGCTAGAAGTCCTCAGATAAGTATAACCGGAACAGTTTTCGCTGTGAAGAGCCACAACGATTCTTAATACTTGACTGGTAAAGCGGGTATACGCCATTTGGATACTTGGTCGTGGGTCGTTCTAGTAGCTAGCTAACGCAGGCTCCCCATTCAAACGGTCTCGTATCTGAAACTCCTTTAGGAGAGTGCTATACTTGGCGCCAAGAAAGGCTAAGATATCGAAAGGATAGCTCTCAGCTACTCATATTTGATTTTACATCGGATTGCTAACTCGCCATCAGATTCTCGGAGCTCGCTCTGGGTCGTTTCGTAGCTAGCTAACACAGGCTCCCCATTTGAGCGGCTTGGTCTCTGAAGCCCGTGTCTTTTGGGTGGCAGTTCAGCAATTACGATTTTATATTAGAATCAATTGATTTGCTACCCTGTCAACTTATACTGTTCACCCTTTTCCTGTATCGTTGGGTCGTTCTAGTAGCTAGCTAACGCAGGCTCCCCAATTAAGCGATCTGGTTTTGGCTGTCAGTGTTCGTTTTGACGAAAAAGGTCATGGACAATTAGTTGTCGAGTCAAATTATACAAGAGTAATTGTTCCGAGTATTTAATTCATTTAGATTCAAATAAATTTTGAACTTGAATTAGTAAAAGAATATTGTTCTGTCATTAGCGTAATCTCAGTAGTCGACTACACCGCGTTAGACTTTCACTTTCCGGAGAATCCCTGGTAAAAGGTATTGTCCCTTCCGATGCCTCCGAGGGTGTCCGAAAGGGGCCGATTATTTTAATGTTGTCCTGGACTGCTTCTGTGATTAATAATAATCCCCCAAGATCCATGTTGAAAATTGCAGGTACTGTGAAAAGTCCTCAGAATTTAGATTGCGCAGCCGTATAAACTTATACGGGTGCATCTCGTTCTCTTGAAGAATTCGATGTACCGCGGAGCGATACATACTAAAATAAAATACAGAAATGTATTAATAAATGAAGAAGGATACCTTAATATTAACGTTTGAATATTTTTAACATTACTTAGCCTAAGCGGCGAGCGACGTCTCGTATGCTGAACGTTCCATCTTCATGAAATTGTTCGAGTACTTCGCGTTCCTTTTGCACTGGACGTAAGTATAGAAAATATTATGAAATTCTGCGTTAGACCTTTGCAGAGACATTTCGATGGTTACTGTCCGGCAGCTCTCGTGAAAATGCTCACGGGTCAAACATAGTTTTTTTTCCAAAAAACACTCAACCTTTCCCTACCTCATGGCTAAATATTTTAACAAAAGTGTACATATTATTTGAACGACTTCCCTGAGTCTGATTGCCATTTTTGAACGTCCCCACGTGTTTTTCCAAACAAACAATTCTACGACAGCCGATAACTGCGAGACTCGAATTCACCTGGATTGCCCATTGTCCCGTTTAGGCTTGACCGTGCAATAAATTGTACGAAAGCAACCATTAAAATAAGACTCACCAATATTTTATAAATAATCTTGCTTGATTGAAAATGAATCCTCGTAACTAGATCGTTCTATTGATCCTAACTATTCCTGAAAATAATACGCCACTTCACTATTATTTTTGATTATCGCTTTTCACTGTAATATTTTGTTGCCACTTTTCACTAATTTCCTAACATAATAACAATGGACAAACAAGCGAACGATTATTCGAAAATAACTTTTGTGATTTTTTTCCCTTCAACGTTTCGCTTCGAACGTTCTGTCCTAAACTGCCGATTGTGACTCCAAATGTTTCGAGCCTAGAGAAACAACATCTTCGGCTGTTCGGGCCGTCGCGTCGCACAGTGGGCCAGAACGATGAATTAGCTGTTCACGGCCAATTGTAGCGTTATTCCAAGACTTGAAACGAAAGTATAGCGGCCGATGCATCGTTCCAGCATTTAAAACAAGTATTATTATTACATTTAATCACACCGGATTATTTTCCTACTGAAAAAATTAAAAATAAAACAAAAATAAGAGATTATATTTCAAAAAGTTAGTGAATATACTATACTCTCAATGTGGACGTTTGCTTTATAAGCATAATTTTTATTAACGTAAATATAATTTTAACATGGAAACAATTTTTATTAATAGAAATAAATACATTTTTTACTAAGTTTGTACAATATATTAATTTGTTGATCTAAAATTTATTTATTATTATTTATTTATGTATCATCGTCGTCATCGTCTTGCAGGTCTTCTTGTAACATTCGTTTTTGTATTTCATCTTGAAAAATATTAAAACGGGAACACGTTTTATAAATTTTTCTGTTTTCTGCCGAAATTGAAGATATTAAAATATCAGACGTATATAATAAAGTCTGAAAAACGTTCGTCAATGTTTCTAATTGCGAAAATTTTCGTGTGTGGTCTCTTCTAATATTTCAGAAATCTTCGTTTCGTGCCTTCATTGCTTCTTCAGAAAACATTCCAATGGGCAAACCAGCACTTTGTATTATATCTGCACTATGCAATAATATTTTGTGCAAATTTAATAGCATATAAAACCAGTTGTACTCTGCTACATATAAGTTAAATGTTGCCATTGCATATTCTTGAAATAAAATCGAATTAATTAATTAATATACTTACAGAATATATAATAAAAAATACTAATGTCTATTCGACTAAATACACAATATATACCTACGTGTTGCTGAAGCGTGTGTCACGCAACGCTTCAAACAATAATAACTTTTGCGGTGGGAGGAAAAGGGACATGATTCCTTTTGGATTAAAATAAGGAAATCCTGCTGAAAATTTTGCACTATGATAGAGCACGCAACTCTTTGAATTTTTAAAGATATCCCTTGCTAAAGATGAACAACTATGAAAATTATCTTTAGTTCATTGAGAATTATTTTGTAAATAAACTACAGATAATAATTTGTCATGGCATGTGTATTCTCAATATAAACATATGCTGTTTATTAAAGAAAAAAAAATTTTGCAAAAATGTTTAATACTTTTGTCAGGGCATCAATATGAAAAAGAGTAAATTTTTCGGTGAAAAATAGCATTCATAAAAGTCTGATCTTTGAATGCTTGTTATGACTACAATTTTTAATGAATTTCATTAATTTCATCGATTTTGAATTCGACAGGTATTTAGTAAGCAATATATGCTCGTTTCATATCGATCTAGGAAAATCGAATTTTTGACAAATGAACAGCTAATTCGTCGCTCTGGCCCACTGTGCGTCGGGTCAAAGAATGATAAAACAATTAAACTGCTCCGTTTTGCTCGCTGGACAGTCGCTTCGTAGGCATCCGAGAAAACCGTTACCCCTTTCCCTTTCTAAAAGGCAAAATCGGTTTTCGCCTTTTTCTAAAGAAAGGCATACTCTCATTTTCGTTTAAGTGTCAACCGTGCTTGTTGTCTAAATTTTCCATCGAAGATGTTCATCGCGTTTCGTTCGGCAGTTTAGGGCAGATTATCGGGTATTCAACATCAAAGAGAGTGTTCAGGCGTCGAGACTCAAACCTTGTATCTGTGCCTTGTGATTTATGTAAAAGAATAAGTGTTGGTAAATAAAAAAAAAAATAATAATTTTACTCGGGGTAAATTTCGAGTAAAAAGACCTTGTGGCCAAGAAACCTCGTGAAAGTCATATATTTAATATGTTCATGTGAGTGTGAGGTATGTGCGTGTAACCAGTGCGATTTGGCAAGCTGCAACTTCTCTACGAGTCATGGGTATGACCGCGTGTGTATAGTCAGAGTGAGTGCGAGTGGCGCAACTCCTCTACAGCTCATGATAAAGCCAAGGTGATCCACTAAAGCGCAACGTACGAAAAAAAAACTGACTCTATTATGTCCCGCTTGGCTGAGTCGGGTCCTTTTTTAAGATTCCTCTTACAGCTTTTGACAAGGAACCGCCAAGGGCACTCATCGTGACACCTCTGTTACGCAAGTCTGCACCCCAAAAGCGTTCGTTATCCAGAGTTCTGGGATTAGGTAGCTCCATTGTGGCTTTTTAGGGTAAGCGTTGCGTGGTCTCCAGAATCTCGTCTTGGATATTATGTCCAAGCCCTGACACCCCAAGCGACGTCTCTGTCACGCAAGCCCTTGAAAGTGAGGTGGGAATAAGCGTCCAGTGGCACGCTTTTCTTCTCTACCACACATTCCTACCATTCGGCGGTTGTGCTTCGCCCAGATTCCTGGGATCACGCAACACCATAAGCGATGGATTTATGGCCTATAGCAGTGTGGTCTAGCCACGAGCCTATAGTTGGTGCAAGAATGGTCGAGAGTTATAAACAGTTCAACATATGTTTTTTTTTCTTACAATCCACAATAACAAACAAAGGACAGGAACATTTCTATCGGCTATCCTTCATGCGGAGGTTCTCCGGCAATCGTTGCGTTTAGAATCAATCAGTCGATTCATAGATCTGGTATACAACAGACCGGGAGTTGGAAATTAACGTGCATCATAGAGTTACGTAGAAAGTCTAGTGCAGTGCTACTGGCGCAGTGCCATCATCGAGACACTGTGCTCCACGTACGCCATGCATATGTATACACAATACGAAGACAGTACGGAGATTAATACCTAATCTGTACAATATGAAGACCGTTCTACAAAACGGAGAAAGAAAGTTGAAATGCTAAATATAACTTAAATTCTAAATTGAAACGTATTAAAAATTCCAGTAAGATTTGTCACAGTTAAAACGTGAATGCATCATGTGGGAGACGATATTGTAAGGCAAAGGATTAATTAGAATCAATGAAGGTTTACACTTCGATGTCTGAATCTCACAACTAACAATCGCAATAAACAATCCCTCACAAACTACACATAAAAAACAAATATTTCAAGCGTTCTTTCATACCGTAAGGCTATCACCCCTAAGTCATGTCGTTCGAGCCAACAAATGATTATTATTCTTTAGGCAAAATTCTGTCTAATCTATATGTTGATTCGCCCTTCTCTTTTCTCACATCCAAACATTTGAAATACGAAATTTCTCTATGTTGGAGGGATTTCGATAATACAGCACACGCATTATCATTTTATCCGAAAGTGTAAGCTTAACGATCTCCAAAAATCCATATTACAACTATTCTGTTGGGAGAAAATCCAGTTGCATTGCCAAACTTCCATTAACAAATGTATATGTTCCATCGTGTTAGAAAAAGCTAGTTAAGGACGTCCATAGTCGGTAATTCAGGAAATGTAAAGTATTTAATTGACTTGTACCGTCAAACAACTTCAGGCATTTCGGGGGAAAACGTATTTCGCATTGCTTTTCCTGACACTACAATTCCATTGAAACTACATATGTGGAGTCATTAGTATCTGTCTAAATGTTTATTAACAATCTGTAAACTACTGCACTATTACAGAAAGTAAAGACTCAGTTGTTTTTAACTTTATGATGGTGTTAATGGAATTATGAAGTCTCTTAGCTGTAAAATATATCTGGAAATATTATGCAATATTCTAGATATTAACGTAGCGATATTGTGCACCATCTATTGGATATGTGCATAACTTTCAAAGATGACTGAAGAATAATACTAATTATCATTATTATGACTGCTATTATTATTTATTATTAATTTATCCACAGATTCCTTTCATTTACACTTATTACTGTCATATACGAACTCATTTAACTCTATTGCTCCGCTACATAATGCTTCATTTTTATATACATTTGGGACAAAATTTATAATTTTACATGTCTGGAATTTTTGCATTTACGTTTTAATTCACAGTGCACTGCTGTTCTTTTACTCTTATATATGTATTCCAATTTTTTTCGTTTTTGAAAAACAGTTACATGATCTCCAGTTATCCAATTACCTTGGGTACAAATCAATAATTAGTTTACAATTTCTATACTCTTCATTACAAAAATAGCAATTTCTAATACATGATATGTACTAATTTCAATTATAATTCCAATTAATTGTAATTTATCGTTTTTGAAAAACTGCAAATTATAATACTATAAATACATACAAATTAAGAAATGTAACACTCAGAATAAATGACATTGAACAAAAACCTTTATCATAACAAAGATAATTGAAATTAAAAGATACATCGCACATTTGCAACATAGTGCAACAAAAGCTTAACTCTTTGTATTCGAAGGTATTTTTACTACATGCAGCAACTTTAAAACTTACTAGTTAAAAAGTTAAATAAACTCTCCTCAGGTTATTATTTCTCGACTAATAATGTCAACTATTGTAATTGAGGTTTCTCGCCTATTTCAAATTATTGCTGTTGCTCCAAATTTTCGAAGTTTCCCTTTTGAATCGTTATTACTTACGTATTTCAACTATTTTGTGAATTTGCAATTTCGTGAATAAGCACTTTAGACTTGATAGCATCACTTAAATATAATTTATCTAATTTTGGCGTTCCTGAGCTTAATTCTGAACGAGGTGCACAAAAGTCCACAGATAAAAAGATCAGAGTTACCAGGTTCTTCACAGGGGGCGAATTTTTGCATAGATTTTGTCAAAATGGCAGATCGACTTCAAAGATTTTGAGACTTATCTACAGACGGACGACAATTGCGCCTCAGTAGCTGCAGAAGAAGATAGTCACACAAGAATGTTAATAAAAAAAAAAATTTCTTCTTCCCTATAACATTAATGTTAGATGAATAGTATTAAAAAGCTGAAAAATGAAATGACTTCATTTCTAATAATTTCTTATCGTACTATAAAATTAGCGTATCTTCCCATGAACTGATTTTTTTCAATGTTTTTGGTCTCGAACGTCAACCATGTTTTTTAGTAGTATACGAGGTGTGACCCAAAAGTAACGAGACAGGTCCAATAAATCATTGTACCTGCAGAATCAGTTCTCCGTGACATTATCACCTTCAAAGTATTCCCCTTCCGCATTCACACACTTATGTATTCGGCGCTGCCATTGCTGGTAACAATTCTGGAATGAGGTTTTCGGAAGTCCTTTCGGGAGATTCTCCGTTTTTGCCTGAACCTCTTCAACTGAGGCGAAATGAGTTCCCTTTAAGCAAAATTTTACTTTAGGGAATAAAAAAAAGTCGCATGGATCCAAATCAGGTGAATAAGGAGGATGCCCCATCACAGTAATATTTTTGCTGGTCAGAAACTGCTTGACAGACAGTGCCGTGTGAGCGGGTGCATCGCCCTGGTGCAACAGCCATCCATCGCTCCACAACTGTGGCCTTTTTACCCTAATTTTTTCAATAAATCTTTTTAGTACTTCAATGTAATAATGTTGGTTAATAGTCTGATCACTGGGAAACTACTCAATCATTACAATTCCATTAATGTCGAATTTTGATTTTGACATGCATGCTTTTTTGGGTTTTGGGGATCCTGAAGATTTCCGCTACATCAACTGGCGCTTACTTTGTGGGTCATAGGTGAAAATCCATGTCTCATCACGTGTTACAACAGATTGCAACAAATTTTACAAGAAACTTGATGTTTATTCGCTGTTCGGTTTTTACGTTAGACATTATTCCGGCAGAATGCAGTTGCACGTGTTCACTAAATAACGCGATACTTCCAAATGGTATGACCGATTCAATCGAAATTTGCAACATGGACAGAGGAGGTATGTGGGATGATGCCACAAAAACAATTGCTGCCAATTCCATTATTTTTTCAAGATACACACCGAGTCTCGTTACTTTTGGGTCACACCTCATATATAGTGTACATTTTGCTACAATAATCCATTCGCTTTTCAATGCAGCCAATAAAATTGTTACTTTTTCCATAGGCATTTTCCGGTGTTAAATACATTCATCGTTTTTCTAACATTGTTACATACGCGTTGAGAATGTTTTGCAATGTGTCTGTGAAAAGAACTTTAAATACTTGTAAATGTAGTTTGTATTTATTAAGAGTGCAGAGTTCGAAATAAATATTCAGTGCACTGAATATATTTAAAAGACTATTAAATATCTATACGTTAGCATACACGATGTCCACGCCTAATTGTAAGTGTGACAGCGCGATATTTCATTAACTATTGATGACATAAAAAAGTGTTCATATGGAAATTGCAGGGTAAAAGGGGCTCTATGTTTTGGCGTAAACAAAATTTTTTTATTGTTATCAATGTTAAACATATGATTAATAATATGAAACATTGTTTAAATATTTTGTTTAGCCAGCCCCTAGTTTCTTTTGCGTAATGTAGAGGAGGTCCATCGTGCTGGTACCATATATTTTTTCTATCGTCAAGATTTATGTCATCGTGTATATACGGGATGTCTCACAACTCGTGTAACTCCCGGAAAGGAATAGTAGAGGACGTAATTATGAATAAGATTTCCCTTTGCAAAAATAGAGTTTGAAGCTTCGTTTTTGAATTAGTAAGCAAAAACACGGACCAATCAGGGCGTAGGGATTACTATCGAAAAACTTGTGCAAATTATAGCAGGAAAATCGGCATCGCGTTGTCAAAACTGGGAAAAATGCAGACCAACCGAGTGGTCATTTATAATAATGCCCGTCGAACCATTCGATTTAAAAATGAAACTTTCTCGTAGGGCACGTCTGGCTTGTCGGAAAATAAAGGCAAGAAAGGAAATAAACCATATTCTTTCCTTTCCCATTTCTGATGGAAATGGGAGTATAGATTTATAATATAATATTGAAAACTATTAAATATAAGACAACACAATTAACACAATTCGAACACGAAATGAATTTATTTTAAAACGAAAAATAACTAGGAAGGAACTTTAAATGAAACACAAAATCTTTTTAATATACGTGTATGAGGGAATGCGAACATGGGTGAACGTGCGAGTGAGAGAGTGCAAGAGAGTATACGTGGAAGTATGTGAGAGAGAGAGAGAGTACGAACGATTGCGGGTGAGTACGTGTGCATGTGCAAAAGAATAAGTGAAAATGACAAAAGAAGTATGCATGGTCAAAAAGCGATCAACGACAAGAACAGACACGTTTCGGACGCGTTCCCGTAAAGACGTATTACGCAATTGCTCTTAATTCATTTTTCATTATATTAATTTTTAATTCGACCATCCCTCCGATCCATTCCTACATGTACGATATCGTAATTACAAAGAAAACAGTAAAGAATAATTATATAGATATTATTTTATTTTAACATTTGAGAATCTAATTGAAACGAGCGGTATCGTATAAATAGTAGATAAATATACATGCTTGATTACCGACTTATCAGAAAATTACCGACATTTTTCTGCATTTACTTTTACTATTTTCAATACGCCCCCTCAAAAATAAACCTGGTGTATTTAGCTATTCTGGTATAACTAAATGAAGTTACTTATTAAAATAAGGGTAAATATGCCGATGGAGGGAGCCAGCTCTGATGACCTTGACCTTGACATATGTTGTCAAGGTCACTGTCCTGAGTAACCTACAATAAGTTTTGCCGTCGCTCGTTGTTTATTCAAAAGTTATTAATAATAAAAGTTACTAAATAAAATGAATATTTGTGACATTACATACATTTAAATATATTATATGTTTGAATATCCTAGAACACCCCTTAGACCCAGGCAAGGCAAAATTAGAGGTTAGGCTAGATTAGGTTTAGGTTAGGTTAGGTTAGGTCAATATGGACAGGACAACAAAAAAAAAGGTTATGTCAATATTAACCAAGATGTCCAATCTGTGGGCTCGTACGTCGAAATCGATCGAATATTGACCCTTTTTTTTTTGGACGAGGGGAAATCTTGCATAGACCCTCCCACTCTCCGGGGGAAGAGTGAGGGGAGTGTGAGATTCCTACTCACTAAAACCCCCCGGTGGTTCCCACCCCATCGGACGGATAGCCGAGGCGACCAGTGCCTACTCTCATCCCCGGCCATCCCCGTCAACGCTCTAGCACCTCTTCTCGGACATCAGAATGTTCCCTCCCCTGTGCTTGAAAACACCGTCGGCCACGTAACCACGCCGCAGCCGACTCGCCCCTGGCCGCGTGCACTGCAGCTTCGAGCCCCCGCTCGAAGCTCCTGCGGCCTTGACAGGCACCAGCTGTGGGTGCTGGTGTTGTTGTGCCTGCCAACTAACTCCCCAGACGAAGTAATGGCTGCCGCCTACTTCGTTCTTCCCTCTTGACGAGGGCGGCCGCGACTTGGCATCCTCTTCGGTGGTCGCTCCTTTCTGTGCCTGGGCTTGGGAGCGCACCCGCGAGCTCCCAAGCGGTGATTGGCCGGCCGGCCAAGGTCGCGGCATAGCGGGCAAGTTGTAACGTCCGCGCTGCAGTCGGCTGCATTGTGGCCCTCTTCGCCGCACTTATAGCATAAGTGCGATCGGTCCTGTTCCTGACCGCACAGTGCAGCTGAATGTCCTTTGTATAGGCACCGATAGCAGTGCATGGGCCTATAGGGTAGCATCACGACTCGGCCAGTGGCACCCTGACCTTTCCAACTTCTTCGATTTTTCTTCCTGCTTCTAGGGAGCATCTCACCCAGAGGGTTCCCAGACTCCTTGGGGTCCTCTTGATCTCACCCACACGAATATCTTCAGGAGAGAACTGGCCTGTTTCGACGAGAGACGCTTTCACCTCCTCTTCCATCGCAGCGTCGTCCAGTCCTAACACTCTGAGCTCCACAGTTCTTATGGGCTTTCTAAATATCACTTCGGATCCCTCGAACGTTGGTTGGAGGCGCCGTAGGAGTTCCTCCGCCTGTTTGTGTCCATCTGGGCCGGGGATGCCCAGAATCATGCCACAGGTGGCGGACTTCTTCACCTTAAATTCTCTTATTCCGATCTCTTGGATTTGCTCCGATGGAACAACCTCTGTCGCCTCCTTCATGGCCGCGCTGTAGGTGGCCTTTGCGCCCTGAGGGATGGTCAGGGTTATGGCAGCCATCACTGGAGGCCTAGGCACCTGTACCTTTTTAGGTGGCGGCTTTTTCTTCGGCGCCGCCTTGGGAGGCCTGGGGTTGGCCTGGCGGGTCGTCGATATAGAGGGCACAGCTTGCGCAGCTGCAGCCGCCGCTTTGCCCTCCACTCGTTTTGCCTTACGGCCGACTACCTTCGCCCAGAGGGGGTGTCCCACTTGGACGCCGACCGATTGGACGCGTCCCAATTCGAAGCTGTTAGATTAGGTTAGGTTAGGTTCTATAAGCTCTGCTTTGAATTGGAACGCGTCCAATCGGCACCGCTTCGAATTGGAGCGCGTCGAATCGGGACCGTCCAATCGGGACGCGTCCAATCGGTCGGCGTCCAAGTGGGCATCACTCCGCCCAGGTCTCCGCGGCAGGGGTCCTCTTCGGCCCTTCTGGCCTAGAAGGTTGGGGTGCTGGGGTAGCATCCCTCCTTTCTTCAATCCTTCTCAGTGAAGGAACCTCCTTGGTTGGGGCGGCCTCCTTGCCCTTGTTGCCCCTGACCTCCTCAGTGAGATACCTTACCATCGCCGCTAGGTTGGTAACGAGGAGGCTGAGCTGCTCAACCTCCCTGCTCTTCGGCGGCTCTTGCTGTCGCGGCTCCTCGATGTGAGCGACCTCAATGTGAGGCTCCTCGATATGAGGCAGCATTGGTTCTTCCCCACAGGGCTCCGGTGTTGGTGATAACGGCTGTTCTTCAGCTTCTGTCGCCCTCTTTTTCAGTGTCTCTTCCTCGATAGGGGAAGAGCACTGGCTGGCTCTCCTCTTCCTTGGGGTCAAATCCGGCATCATCGGACGTGGAAGTGAGGAAGCATATGGTGCCGTTAGAGCCGCCCTCTCCGTCAGCTCCCTCTTGAGGTTCTCCGTTTCCCTCTTCATCTCCTGTATTTCCTTGCGGAGAGCATCGACGTCCTTCTGGAGACGCACATTGTTGGCCTCCGACATCGCAAGCGCCTCCCTTAGTTCCCTAATCTGGGTGGCGTCTTGTCCCGCTGACTCAGGCCTTTTGCCCAGATCCACGGCATAGGCCTGAGCCGTGTTAGCGAATTCTCTTAACATACGCACAGAAGTTCCCTTCAAATTTCGGGAACCGGCTGCTACTCTCCTCATGTTATCAGCCGTTCGCAGCATCTCGGCCACCAGGTCTGGGACCGGTTGCCACTTAGCCTCCATCATGAGGTCAACCATCTCTCGCAGGGGTCGGGCTGACTTACTCGGTTGCGGAACTGGCATGCTGGGATCAAGGATCCGCAGCTCCCGTTGGAGCCCCAATTCCTCGTGGAGCGCCTGGTTGTGGCGTTCCTTCGCCGCCGCCAAGCCGACATACTCGCCAGTAGTTCGGGGGCGTCCTCTTCTCTCGGCGCGGGTCGGAGTACTCCTATCCGACCATTAAATGTCGAGCGACACCTCGGAGATGTCGCTTTCAGCATCACTGTCTTCGTCAACGATTCGGGTACTCCTGGACGGTAGTCGTTTTTTAGAAGCGGGGGCAGGGGCGACGAACGTGCCAGCCTCTTGCCGGCGTTGCTTTTCGGCCCATCTCCGTCGGGTGACCTTCTCATGCACCGTGCGGGAAACCTCGGAATCTGTTGTGCACGGGGTTTGATCCGCACTACTTCCACATCCGTCCCCTTTGTCAGGGACTTTTTCGATCCAATCGCGGTTGCGATTCAATCTCCCGATGGATGGTGCCGGGGTGTTACATCTAACCACCGGAATGCTCACGGTGTGCGTGCTGACACTGGGCACACTCTGCGTCTCCCGCTTCATTGGCACCCCATCAACCTTGGTCTCCTTAGTTTGGCCGCTTTTTCCGTTGACGGCCGCAACGTTAGGTTTTGTTGAAGTTGAAGCATCCATATTCTTCCCACGAGTGTGGTCGGAAATAAAGTCCACCCGGGAAGAGCCGCCATACCCGGGTAAGCCCACTTACTCGGGAGGTCGGCAGGTACCCCCGAGGGACCGTTAGAGACTGCCCAGTTTAACGTCTCGGCAGCCATGCAACCCTCGGCACGGTTGTCCTACACACCTTAGTTTGAGACGACCCCCCAATCCCCACCGCCACCTTTTCGTTCCTCCGTGCGAACCTGACCGGCATGGTAGTACCTGCCAGGGTCCGAAGACCCCTCCGGTATAGCCTCGCACATCATAGGAACTACTTCGGGAACGACCCCCTTTTATGCGGACTCATACCGTAGGCAGGGGCTACCGTGGCCGTATTCCGCCCCGCGACCACACAGCGGATTTTTTATAGAGGTTTACTCCTCGCGGGCCAGCCGGTTAAGGCAAGCCCCCCGTTCCTGCGAAACATGACCACAGGCTTACGGTGCGAGTCAAAGCTCGGGTCCCCGGGTCCGCTCACCCGTGACAGAAGTTCATCCAGGACCTGTGCCCCCTGAAGTCGCCGTTCTCCCGTCAGCACGGAGGATCACACCCTTGGGTAGCACCGGAGTACTACCGAAGGGCACAGATCCTCCGTCCCAGCGGACACCACGTGGAGGTGGGAGATCCGACTTGTGCCACCCTGGCACCAGTTTGTCCGCCATATTGACCCAACCTTTTTTTTTTTGAGGAAGACAGAAATCCTATTACGGACACCTGGGAAAATAGTCCAGGTAGTGTGGAAAGACTCACGCTTCCGGCGCCCCTAGAAGAGGGGCGGTTTCCACGTATACCCACTAAAACTGTCTCCCGCCCCCGCCACAAGAGCGGGGGGTGGCGGCAACCCGTCAGGCTTTCCTACCGGAGACGGCATAGTCCCCCTGATCTAGGCCATCGCTCGCAGTTGTGGAAGAAAAACTCCCCCCCCCCTCGCGTATGTGTTCCATGTGTGGGGAATGAATGCTCTCAACCAAAGGGTCTTGGTCCGGGAGGCTGCATCAAGATCTAGGGGAGGCTCCCGGGCAAAATGCCCTGACCTCCAGCTGACCTTGTAACGCCCCCCCCTGACATCGCCTCCCGGTGGGCTCGAACATACGGCAAAAAACCGCGACCTCTCCCCACCATTTCCCATCTAAGTGTAATTTCTAGCCTTAATTCTAGCTTCGCTGCGCTTCCTAATTCGCTCAATTTTCTAGCGATGCCAGAAAAATATCCTTTTCTCCGCCCCCGCACCCACCCCCCTCTTAAAACCAACGAGTTTTGCTCTCTAACTATGTTCTACTCGTATTCTATGTTGTTCTCCGGTGCCCGCGCCTCCGCTCATGTAAATGTATAGAAATCCCCCCCCCCCAAACCCCACTCCGCCCCCATGTTCACCTTAGTGCCCTATCTGTTCGCTTACCACTCGCTTGCCGTTAATTCGTTCCGCTATCATTCCATAATTAAGTTCCGCGCGTCGCTTTCCCTCCTGTTTCGCACTGTTTCCCTTTCCCTTACACCCTTTAACCCTTTGTGTTATCTCCGCATGCCGATTTTCCCCCGCGTTTGCCTATTTCGCCCCAGTCTTTTTCCACAACGCTACATGAGCCCATTGCTCTCGGTAAAAAGGGTATAGCCGGATAAGGTGGTCAAATGTGCCCTTGAGTCGAATTTGAGACCCAACTAGTCAGTCAGTAGCATATCCCAAAAAAACATCTCACACCAAGTTTCAACCCCCTATCTCATCCGTGGGGGTAGTAAAAGGGAAAAATCGAAATTCCAGTTTTTTGCCCTTTTTGCCTATTTAATTTCGTACAAAAATTCTGAAAAAATTCTAAAACATTGAGGTCCAGATAGCGCATCTTACAGAATTTTTTCAGATTTTTTGATCGCAAACTGTAGTCGTGAAAAATCAAAAACCGAAAAAAAATCCGAAAAAATGCGATTTTTTAGTGAAGATGTCGGAGCACTACTTTTATATTAACGTGGTAGTTAGGTATTAGTACAACTATTATTCTCTAATTTTTTAAGATTTTTCGGTGAGGTGCGCCGTAGTTAAAAAAATCAAAAACCGATTTTTTCGCGCGAAAAACTAACTTCTGCTTTGAATTTTTATGCCATTTTCCCATAAAAGATGCATTAAGTAATTTTAAGAGGATTCATGTTCACACAATTGATCTATGGATTACAACAATGCAATTAACTTAATTAATTAGTTTTATGGTACGCTCGTTATATACCTAAATGTTTGAAGGTCTTCCAATGGCGTCGGTGGCGCAGCGGTTATGGCGTCTGACTCGTAAACCGCTGCATACTTTTTTTGACGCGGGTTCGATCCCACCCGAACTTATATTTTTTTTTCTTTTTTTTTTCTTTAAATTGTTAATTTTTTTAATTCTAATTATAGAACAATGGATATTACTTATTTAAAAACATTTCTAACGCACTTTAGAAATATTTCAAGGTTTGTTTTTTTTTTCATTGGGAAAAGGGATTTATTTACACACAGTCTGTACGTTCTTAGACTAGTGTGAGACTCCTACGTTAATCGCAGACTACCCAGTAAAGCCCCAACTACCTGTTGAAATAAAAATAATTTTAAGTATTTTGATTACATGTCTTAATTGTGCTACGATTTTATATATTTTTATTTTTAAACATTTTATTTTTCGTAACTTATCACTTTCCATTGTTGAAGAAATACTATGTCAAATATATCCGTCGTCATTGCTGTCTTCATTTGTAACAGGTATCACTTGCTCTCTTTGACATATTTTGCTTAATATTGTACATCGTGATTATTTCAAGGATGAATTCAATTAACCATTTTTCAAACATCAAACTTACAACATCCCGACGTACAATGGTCGGATACCTGTGTAGGAAAAAACCTAATCTTCAATTATTCAAGATTAACAAAATGCTTATAACAACAAGTAATAGACATAATTCTATTACTTAGTTACCAGAAATGAAGTATTTAAAAATTGCACTGATATATGCACTCAACTGAAAATTTATAAACTTGTAGCACAATTAAGATATATGGTCAAAATGTTCCATAATTATTTTTATATGAATTTAAATTTGTCAAAGTTTTTCAAGTTAAAAAAAAACAAACCTTGAAATATTTCTAAAGTGCGTTAGAAATGTTTTTAAATAAGTAATATCCATTGTTCTATAATTAGAATTAAAAAAATTAACAATTTAAAGAAAAAAAAAAGAAAAAAAAATATAAGTTCGGGTGGGATCGAACCCGCGTCAAAAAAAGTATGCAGCGGTTTACGAGTCAGACGCCATAACCGCTGCGCCACCGACGCCATTGGAAGACCTTCAAACATTTAGGTATATAACGAGCGTACCATAAAACTAATTAATTAAGTTAATTGCATTGTTGTAATCCATAGATCAATTGTGTGAACATGAATCCTCTTAAAATTACTTAATGCATCTTTTATGGGAAAATGGCATAAAAATTCAAAGCAGAAGTTAGTTTTTCGCGCGAAAAAATCGGTTTTTGATTTTTTTAACTACGGCGCACCTCACCGAAAAATCTGAAAAAATTAGAGAATAATAGTTGTACTAATACCTAACTACCACGTTAATATAAAAGTAGTGCTCCGACATCTTCACTAAAAAATCGCATTTTTTCGGATTTTTTTTCGGTTTTTGATTTTTCACGACTACAGTTTGCGATCAAAAAATCTGAAAAAATTCTGTAAGATGCGCTATCTGGACCTCAATGTTTTAGAATTTTTTCAGAATTTTTGTACGAAATTAAATAGGCAAAAAGGGCAAAAAACTGGAATTTCGATTTTTCCCTTTTACTACCCCCACGGATGAGATAGGGGGTTGAAACTTGGTGTGAGATGTTTTTTTGGGATATGCTACTGACTGACGAGTTGGGTCTCAAATTCGACTCAAGGGCACATTTGACCACCTTATCCGGCTATACCCTTTCTCCTTCCTCTCTCCTGTCGATTCCACTCGGTCCCCGTTGTCGCTCCCTAATGGTGCCATGACCAGGCTGACGACTGGGCTCCTTGCTGAATCAACAGTTGATCGGAAGGGTGCTCGGTTCGATTTGACCTATCTCCCTCCTCTCCCCCGCTCCGTCGGTCCCCGTTTCGTGCCCCCTAATGGTGCTAGGACCAGGCTGACACCGATTTCTTCCCTTGCAGGTTTGAGTCGTTTGATCGATCGTGTCTATACAGGGTGTCCCGCAATTAGTGTAGGACCCGAAAAGGGGTGGCAGGTGGGGCGATTCTGAACAACTTTTTCCTTTGCCAAAATATTGGTTGAGGCTCCATTTTCGAGTTATTAGCAAAAAACACTGACCAATGAGAGCGTGCATAGACCGGGCGCGCGAAAGCGTAAGCGACAGCTTCGAATATGACGGCCGATCGTCGGCGTGAACAAATGTATCGATACCGTCGGTATAACGTCGGTATAACGTCGGTATATCGTCGGTATAACAGGAAGCTATTAGGTGAAAGTTAAATTGAATAGTGAATTAAGAAGTTAAGAATAATATTAAGTTCTTCGTAATTCGTGAATAGGAGATAAACTAATTAGTTGTTATTTACCCAGACCAAGTATCTTGTATTTATTTTAAGCCTTCAAAAAGGAAAAAGAATAAATTCACAAAAATTCATTCTGTCGATTATTCTAATGAAGCAAATGAATAAATTCACGTTTCAAAACGAATGAGTACCTTCCCTACGAAATGGGATAAAATTGGAATAAAATATCTAATGCAGTACCTCATTGAAGTGAAATAAATCAATTGCTGCGTACGTATAATTTTAAAAATATGGAAACAACTTAAATAAAACTTACCCATTGATTCATGAAAAAACTAGCTTCGATAAAAAATATTTATGTCACCGGGTAGATCCACTGATCAGAGCATCAACAGCTGATATCCTGGCAGGGTCAATGAACTCTCAATTTATTTCACTGTCTCTTTCTAATAATTGCACAACATAAGCACGACCGGTAAACGGACCGAATGAAAACGCGTGAACGATTATTCATAGATATGTATGTTTAACGATACGCTATATTCTCATTATAAGGTATCCGAATTGAGGAATCGATATTATATTGTATTTTATTAGAAGACATTGTTAGACTGGCCACGGATCGCGGTTTCGTTCTCGATCGCGAGGCATACGTCGCGAACGGTTGCCATGCAACGATGATCTGTTGAACGACTGTGGCGTCGATCGACAGTCATCGTTTATTGTCGAAAGATACGTGTTGAAATAAAATGTATCGTTGTTTTTAATAAAAAATTCTGTTTTCTTGCTTTCAAGATAATATAGTTTAAATTATTTCTGAATATTCGTTTATGTGTTTTCATTCGTCGTATTTATGTGTTAAACTCACAGTGAAAATTAGTGAAAATTAGTGAAAAATAACAGAAAAAAGTGATAATGAAAACTAATAATGAGAGATGACAGTGATAGGTGATAGTGAAGTTTCTTGAGAGTTTTTTCAGAGTTTCTATTATTTATGAGAACAGTAAGGATCGGTGGATCGACCCAGTGACAGAGATGCATTTTCATCGTGATTATTTGCAGTTCAATGGGTGAGTTACATTTAAATTTATTAATTATTCAATTCAAATTTTTATTTGTTGAATAGAAAAGTTATTTAATTTTTTAAAAATGAGAATTTGTTCTTTTTCATCATCACAATATCGAACGAAAATAATTTTCCATATTTTATCCGTTATTTCTTTGCCATAACGAATAAACGTATCGAATAAATTCGATTTACTTTGATTACGTGAGTAGAGACTAATTTTGTTATTTCTTATTCATGAATGAATGATAATTCAGCAATAATCCAGATTTTTTTATTCATTATTCAACGTAACTTTCATCTAACAGCTTTCTATTATACCGACGTTATTCCGACGTTATACCGACGTTATACCGACAATATCGATACATTTGTTCACGACGACGATCGGCCGTCATATTCGAAGCTTTTGCTCACGCTTTCGCGCACCCAATCTATGCGCGCTCTCATTGGTCAGTGTTTTTTGCTAATAACTCGAAAATGGAGCCTCAACCAATATTTTGGCAAAGGAAAAAGTTGTTCAGAATCGCCCCACCTACCACCCCTTTTCGGGTCCTACACTAATTGCGGGACATCCTGTATTTGTTTCTCCACCTCTTCCACTCCTGCTCTTCCTCGTCTCCCTCTCGCTGTCTTCTCGCTTCTTCCCCTCCTCTTGCCGTTTGAAAAGCGCGCCATGCCTCCGCCGCCTTGCTTGCTGCCGCATCCTTTCATTTCACCCTTTAGGGCCGCTCGCAGCGTTCCTTCCTCCGTCATGCCGGATATTCTCAGCGCGGCTCGTTGCTCCACCATCGTTGTGACTTCGGAGTTTCCAGGATGCTGGAGCGTTTTTCGCAGTTCTTCCAACATTTTTCCGCCATTTTCCCGCTTTGCACTGTTCCTCTGCACTCTGCACTCTGCATTTATTTATTCATTAATCTACTAATCACTTCACTATTTATAAATAATTTATTAGCTAATTATTAATTATTACTATTATTATTATTATTATTTAATCTCATTCACTTCATTTATTTATTAATTAATTGATTAATTTCTTCTTTCCTTCACTTCGTTCCGTGTCGTCTCGCCTCTTCCTCTTCTCCTCCTCACTGTCTTCTTGCTTCAACCTATCCGCTTACCATTTGAAAAACGCGCCATGTCTCCGCCATCTTGCTTGTTGCCGCGTGCCTCCGCTTCACCCTTAGGCTTCGTCCCTAAGGGCAGCTCTCCATGCGCTTGGGGCGATCCTTCCTTCGCCATCTTGCGTGTTGCCGCGTGCCTTCGCTTCGCCCTTAGGCTTCGTCCTTAACGGCCGCTCTCCGTGCGCCTGCAGCGACCCTTCCCCTGCCATGTTGGATGTTGCGAACCGGCCTTTACGCTCTACGCTTTCCCTCGCGCGAAGATGTCCACGTGTTCGTACGATATATCGAAACTTGCTCGACTGACGCCATTATTTATTTACTATCAAATCACTAAAATACGAAAATAGCCAAAACTAATCACCGCGTGCATTCAATATGCCTCATTTGCCCTTTCCCGCACTCTAAATCCCTAGTGACATTTACATTATTAATTAATTAATTTAATTTCTGCGACTTTCTCTCGCAATTTCGACATGTCGCACGACCATGTGTTCGCGCAAATCCTTCTTCGAGGGCAACTTTCACCCTTAAATTGCACTATTGCACTATTTTCACTCGCGATATATAAAAATAATCGTGTTTAAGTCGCGCACATCTTTATTTATTCTGCGGTCTGCTCGAACACTTGTTTCCTCGCTTTCGTTTACTCATGGGTTTGCACCCCATGCTTTCTCTCGCGTCGCGTGGAGGTCGCCATTACCGAATTTTCGTTTTTTATTTGTAGATTCATTGTTTCACCTTCGATTTTCACAAAACTTCACCGCTCACTTCCCCCACGGTCTCCCCTTACTTCACAACACTATTTATCACACTTTAACCACTTTTTCCCACCAAAATTGAACTTTATCGCGGAGCGACCCCCGAACAAGTGCGCTCGCCACGACAGCCAGCCCTTCTCCCCATATTGACCCTTTTTATTTTTTTTTTTTTTTATCGTGGGGAAAATCTTCGAAAGATACCCCGCACCCCTTGGGGAGGGTGCGAGGTTATGCGGGATTTTTACCCGCTAAAAACCCCACGGCGACCTTCTCTGTCTGGGGGCGCTGACTGCAGACCCGTCCTTTCGCCCTCCCAAGCGTGGGAGGGCCAGGCTAGGCGCAGCCTCACTCCTACTCATAGGGGAGCGTTTTAGCCACGGCGGCCACGGGAACTGCCCTGTGCCGCCGTACGCCCCCCTCTACTCCCGCTCCGCCGCCTCCTTTTGCGACATTACAACTTCGCAAAAGGAGGCGAAAGCTATCCATGACCTCTCGCTGGCAAGGATTTCGCGTACGACCATTGCCAGCGAGAGGTCCCAACCCACGTGGCACCTCAGTGCCACGCGAGGCCCCGCAAACGCGGGGCAGTCCTCCAGCGTATGCTGGGCATTATCGTGCCCAGCATCGCAGTGGTGACAGCAAGGTGTCTCCTCCTTTCCTATCCGCCACAGGTACCCACCGAAGCATCCATGTCCGGTGAGTACCTGGGTTCCCCATATTGACCCAACCTAACCTAACCTAACCTAACCTAATTTTGCCTTGCCTGGGAGTAAGGGGTGTTCGAGGATGTTCAAACATATAATATATTTAAATGTATGTAATGTCACAAATATTCATTTTATTTAGTAACTTTTATTGTTAATAACTTTTTAATAAACAACGAGCGACGGCTAAAACCTTCTGAAGGTCACTAAGGAGGGTGACTTTGACAACATATGTCAGGGTCAAGGTCATCGAAGCTGGCTCCCTCCATCGACATATTCACCAAAATAAGACTGTCCTTCCAAGTCTTACCTGGAAATTACATATGGCTCAACATTTGTTGCAAAGAATCAGGAAAACCCAGGAAAACCTGATCAGATCATGTTCTTAAATTTAATCTTCATTTACTACTAATTACAACAATTATTAATATTTTTACATAGAAATATATAAACACATACATAAACTAAAAATTATAAAATTTATTCTAAGCCCATTCCTTTTCTGAATTCTATGAATTTTGGCGCTGGTAAAGGCTTAGTTAATATATCTGCCAATTGATTACTTGTTGGAATAAGTTCAAGTTTTATAACCTTTTTCTCAATTTCCTCTCTTGAAAAGTGATACTTTATATCAATGTGCTTCGTCTTTTTATGATTTGTTGGATTATTTGCAATACTAATACACCCATCTTCATAAATTAGTATTGAATCTTTAATATTAATATTGATGCTAGCTGCTAAACTTTTAAGCCATAAGGCTTCTTTCACTCCTTCAAATAAAGCCATATATTCTGCTTCAGTTAACGAAACAGCAACTGATAATTGTTTTCTAATATTCCAGTAAATCACACACTTTTTATATAATAGAAACAAATATCCTGTTGTACTTTTTCTAGCAGTAGAATCACTTCCACCCCAATCAGAATCTACATATTTTGTCAAAATATCTTTATAATCCCCTTGTTTATATGTTAATTTCAAATCTATTGTACCTTTTAACTATCTCAAAACCCCTTTTAAATATTGTCAAAGCATTTTATTATTTTTATTTGTATATCTACTAAAAATGTTTACTGAAATACTCAAATCTGGTTTTGTACAAAGCATAACATACATTAAACATCCAATTAAATTTCTACATGGAGCACCATATTTTTCTTCTGAATTTAAAGCATTGTAATCTAATTTACTGGGTAAAGGTGTACTAATTGTATTACAATCCAACATTTAAAATTTGTCTAGTATCGTATTTATATATGCACTTTGATCCAAAGTAACTGTATTTACAGTCCTCTGTACTCTTATTCCTAAAAATAATTTTACATCTTTTAAATCAGCCATATTGAATTTTCCTTTCACATAATTTTTAAAATTATTTATTGTTTCATAGTACAATTTTGAAAATCGCGTTCCTTACAATAGCTTCAGAAAACTTTAAAATGACTTTGTTTTTCACGAAGGCAGCTAGCAATTTGCACACGGGATTAACATTTGGCCTGCACGTTGCTAGCGCATTCATGGCATGCAAGTACCAGAGCTGTTTTTGAGAGTCGTTTTGTATTTTTAAATTTACGATTCCGATGTCCAAGTTCTTTCGACGGTCTCAACAGCTAATTGCCAATGCCATAAACGTGAATTTCCTGAGGGTCCGAGGACAGGGCCTAGGAGACATAAACCAGGTCCCCTTGTTGACAACCCAACGGAAATTCTGTCTTACGTCCGCTTTCTTTTTCCACCTTCACAAGGCCCACCGTACTCCACACGGATCGCGCTAAGGGCACACGGGGTAGGGTGATGTCCTTTTTTAAGCGATACTATTGGCAAACAGTAAAGCCAATCAGAACAGTTTTCACATTTCCTAGCTTTCCTTAGTTTTCCTCCTTAAAAACAAATCTTGCAGGATGACTCTTGGAAAAACTGTCGTACAGTAAAGATCTATCTCAAAAATCGTCCACATACATTCTAACATTTAACAGTACACGTATACAATACAGTTACATTTGTTAAATTTCTATCTTAGTTATAAGTGTTTCCTTCGAAATATTAAAATAGTTTATTAGTTTTTCAAGAAAACAAGACTTTATTTTTCAAAGACACCACCTACTATCCCGAACACTTTAAACGGTCGTAGGGAAATACTCGGTACGTTGTCGATTAAAAAATCGGGCAAAGATTTACGACCTTTATTGACTTCGGGCAGCCACATCGCCCGTATAGTCGCAGCGCGCCGCGTATTACGTAAAGAACAATCGTACAGTAACTGTGCGTATTAGTAGTATACTGTTAGTACAGTATACTAACACATAGCGGCGCATGCACGTATAGGCGATGTGCGAGTGAGAGGTCCGATTTCGTACTTTTAAACTAACGTCTCGAAAATTGCATAAATTCACTTTCTGAGGATAACTTTAGCATCGTTAGCTATCCACAATATCGGGCTGCTATCGATTTTACGTCAATAAACATCACACTTTGAATAAAACGAAAAATTCTTCGGAGGTACACGTGAGACAGATATAAATTTTGACAATCAAGATGGCCGCTCCTAGACACGTTGCGCCGTATTTTCGCTTTTACGCAAAATTTAGAGATTTACTCACCGAAAACGATAGCAGCCCGACATTACTGTAATGGTACGATGTCGGGTTGGTCCATATTTTGTCAATTTATCACTTCTGAAAGATGTTAGTTTAAAAATACGATTTTGCACACCGGCGCCTGTCAACGATGTTCCGCCATGCAATTATAGTTTCACGATTATCTACTTGGAGCGCTTGTAGTATTAGTCGCATGTTGTCGCGGTTTTGGCCACATTACCTACAACGTCGATGAAAATACGAAACTGTCGGTAACTGCGTACAATTTTCGGGACAAGGTATGACACTGCGCATTGCATTGCGCGCATCACGTAATTCAACTGTTCAGGGAAAATAGAAATCTCAATTTTCCACCTTTAACTTTTCCGTGCTTTATTAACAGAGATGGTCTTCGACCATTCGCTTCCGCAAACAGTGATGAACTGACTCGCACGAAAAAACATTCATCGCCACACACGCTGACGCATTCTCGCCCGGAATCATTCCTCGAACTCGGACACCCAACGCGACACTCGATCCGATCATCTAAACATCCTCTCGCAAACGCTACGCAGCATTCAATCGAACTCAAGCAAACAACTCATTATCTCATTTCATACACACCGAAATCCTTACAGCTAGACTAAATATAAGTTTATATCATATAGTGCATATACCAAAGCAAAATAAAATCTTACAATAGACTGTGGTGCAAGAATAAAAATGTTTAATCGTTAGATTTTGGAGAATTTTTTATTCTCCACAATTCATTTATTAGAATCATCGAATCTCATTTACGATATAATATTATGGAATTGGAGAGAGAAAAAAGTGCGATATCTCGGTTGCCGCAATCGAACTCAGGACCACAAGAATCGTAGCAGCCGACCTTACGCGTTTACCTACGCAATTTCTTGCAAATTTGTTTTCTAAGTGTCGTAATAAACGAATCACATTGCACCAAATTTATATAACAGAAAATAATATAACACATTACCTCTTGCCGGCTGTTAATTCTGTAGGATTACAATATATAACAAGAAATTTTATAATATATTTTTAATTAAAAATAAAGGTAAACTCGTAACACAACGAAAAAAGAATCAACTCGTTCGCTTCGCGGTTCAAAAGTCAGTCCGCTCGTCCTTTCCACCTCCTCGTGCGGTGCTCCACCTCAAAATCTCCGACGGAGAAGATGCATCACCGTAACGATGACGACCTTCGACGAATTTTTATATTTTCTTTATTGACCCGTCAATTCGTCTCCTTATTATAAAATATATTTGAAAAAATTATGAATAATTATCAAGAAACTGTATATAATAATATATGCAATAGTATTTAATATAGTACTGGAACTATCATGGATAATATCACCTAACCCAACCCATATTAAAAGTATTACAAAAAAGAGAATTAAAAACATAACATGAAAAACTAAAGGGTTCCACAAAACTAACGGGGGGGATTCGATCCCAACGACTAGAAAACATCCACCAATTACGAAGCAAGAGTCCTACCGCTTTCGCTAATAATGCTGTTACATTATCCTTTTACGTTTCTGAATATAACCAGATACGACGTAAAATTAATAAATGCGGTTTTTCATTTTTTACAACTATAGTTTGCAATATAAAAATGTGAAAAAGTTCTGTAATGTGTGCTATGTAAATCTCAATGTTTTAGAATTTTTTCGGAATTTTTGTACGAGATTAAATAGGCAAAATAAGCCAAAAACCGAAATTTTGTTTTTCCCTTTTTACTGCCCCCATGGTTGAGATAAGGGGTTGAAACTTGATGTAAGATGTCTTTTTTTGATATGCTATCGACTGTCGTATTGGATATTTCATTTGGCTCAAGTACATTTTTTATCATCCCCTCCCTCTTTTCTCGAGTCGCACTCGCTAGGATTAGGAAACTTGGCTCGAGCCCGTATTTCTAAAATTTGCTTGACGTCTAAAAATAGATTGATAGATATGGCAACAGCGTAACAATCCGGCAACGATGCCTTCGCGTCCTTTGTCTGTCAAAAGTTGGTTGGTAATAGGAATAGGAATAGGTGGCTAATAGAGTTTAGATATATTTGTAAATCTAGTCGATAGATGACGCAACGCGAGTTGTCTAGTTTACAGATTGTTTATTTCTAGTATTCTCCGCTCATAGACATCGTCGCTTCGATCGATTCGGAGATAAGCCAAAACGGGATCCTGCCCTTAAATCATCTACATATAACACTACATAAATATTTTTCTTTATATCTCCTCTATCTAATAAATATATACATTTATCCACTGCTGAATTTTTAAACCATTTTTCTATCAATACCTTTTCAAGTGTTTCATACCAACATTTGGCTGCCTGTTTTAAACCATAAATTGCTTTATTTAGCTTACATACTTGATTTCCATTATTTTTAATTCCTTCAGGTACTTTCATATATATTTCCTCTTTTAAATTACCATTCAGAAATGCTGTTTTTACATTTATATAATGTACTAACAAATTAAATTGATTTGCAAACGCTAAAATAAATCTAAAATTGGTAATGCGTGCGACAAGGGCAAATGTTTTATCATAATCTATCATGTATTTTTGGCTGAACCCCCTAGCAACTAAACGTGCCTTATATTTTACTGGTTTACCAGATTCATCATTTTTAATTGTAAAAATCCATTTACAATCAACTATATTCATACTACTTTGTTCTGGTACCAGTGTCCAAGTTTTATTTTTTAATAATGAATTAATTTCATCATTTATAGCAATTTCCCATTTTTCTCTGTCATCTCTATATTTTATTTCTTGAGAAGAATTTGGAATTTTATAAACGACAGATTGTGCACACATAAAATAACACTGTACAACAAATTTTGACTTTTTTTTTATTTCGTAACGGCTACTATGAAATTCTTATAGATTTTTGCGAGCTGAATACAAATCTGAAATCCGTTTTTCTCTAGGACGTACAGTTTTTGAGAAAATGAATTTAAAAAAAAATTGCAAATTTTCAACTGGAAATTTTTGTGTTTTTACCGCAGCAACTATTCAGTGGCTTTTTACACGAGAAGAATCTGTGAATTTTCCTGAATAAAACTATATGAATTGTTATTACATTGTAAATATTTAAATATGTTTAAATGATGATAAAAGTAAGAAAGACACCAAAAACGCACCAATTTTTCCTGATATTTTTCAATTTATTTAAAAAACTATGGGTCTAGGCGAAAATCTAACCATCCCACATGATAGAGTAGACATTTCTGCAGAAGAAAGCATCAAGCGAAATTACAAAATCACTTTTGCTTTCCTTTTATAAAAAAAATAGTTTAGCAAAACACGCGCCGCTGTCAGTGGTACTCAATGTTGGCGCGGCAGTCGTGAAATAACTATTTCGTTACTCCAAGACAATAGGCAGGGCGACTGCCGCGCCGCACCAACATTGAGTACCACTGATAGCGACGCGTGTTTTGCTGAACTATTTCTTTTATAAAAAGAAAGCAAAGATGATTTTGTAACTTCGCTTGATGCCTTCTTCTGCAGAAATGTCTGCTCTGTCATGTGCGATGGTTAGATTTTCGCCTAGACCCATAGTTTTTTAAATAAATTAAAAAATATCAGAAAAAATTGGTGCGTTTTTGGTGTCTTTCTTACTTTGATCATCATTTAAACATATTTAAATATTTACAATGTAATAACAATTTATATAGTTTTATTCAGGATAATTCACAGATTCTTCTCGTGTAAAAAGCCACTGAATAGCTGCTACGATAAAAGCACAAAAAATTTCCAAAGGTGAAAATTTGCAATTTTTTTTTAAATTAATTTTCTCCAAAACTGTACGTCCTAGAGAAAAACGGATTTCAGATTCGTATTCAGCTCGCAAAAATCTATAAGAATTTCATAGTAGCCGTTACGAAATCAGTTGGCTATTGTACAGTGTAACCTAAGAAGGTACATGTGACCTTAAGCATTCAATTAAAAAAAAAAAGAAGAACATCATAAATTAGTGACATAAATTGAGAAGACAAACTGTTTTTCGAGAAAGTGTTGTTTAAAAAGTTTGGTGTTCGATAGAAGGATGTTATTTTCGCTAACAAATAAATAAAAAAAGTGAACTATGTCCAAAATATTATTGGTAATATTAGAAAAACTATCGGTCACGTATCTTTGTACAAAGCAATATCCTTTAATAGCAATTGTAAAGCTATTTGAGGTTTCCCCTCTATTTCAAATTATTGCTGTCGTTCCAGATTTTCGAAGTTTCCCATTAGTATTTTAGGATAACGTGAAGTAACTGTGACACGGGGTAACGGACAACAAATTATATTTAACAAAACAATAACAATAATAATAACAATAACGAATAACAATAATAAATCAGTACAAAACTGTGAACTTGAACTCGATAAATAAGCGCGATGCGTATGCTGTAAAGGTCAGGACGATTCTGCCGAATTTTCCAACGACTCTTACAAGGGAGAAAATAGCCACATGGCCCTAAAAAGGCAAACAAGGGCCTACGCGTACAAACGCTCGAGTAAGCCTAGGTCTTCAAGGACCTTCAAAACTTTCGACACAATTTATGGCTTTACTGCCACAGTATCGTTATTACTTACATATTTTAACTATTTTGTGAACTGGCAATTTCGTGAATAAGCACTTTAGAGTTGGCAGTATCACTTAAATATTGTTAGGGTGCGCTCGAGCCCTCGTATTGCACTACGTGCCGTCTGTGTGCTGTTCTGGTGAAGGACCACCCAATATGAACGGATTGGGGCCGTTAAGAAAAATGCACGTGGTTATAGCAAAGTGTAAGTGTTAATGAATGTTTATTAACTTAAAGAGTGGGTTTGTTTTTATTCTTTATCTGTGTAATGTTCTAAGTTCTGCTATGCTAAAATATTGTACTAAGCTACAACATTTGCTCTTACTATGTTCTGATGTTACTGTAACTGTTCTGTTTTTCTATCTGACTTTTTGGCCTTTTTTCCCGTACTTGAAACCTCCGGTTTTCCCTTCCATTGCGCCCTTAGCGCGGTACTTTCTGGCAGGGGAACAGGGGTTTCCTACACGGGGGAGGGCGGCAGTCTTTGGAAATTTCTGGGTTTTTCCCCGTGCGTCATAAAGCGGTTCCCGGTGTCCTAAAACGGTACTTTTTAGGTCCGAGTTGCCCCCTGACCTTCTAGGCTTCGAGGTTTATGACATGGCCTGTGTCACTGAAGCCAAAAACTCTAAAGAATAGTGCAGCAATAAATAAATCTGCTAAAAACTACAAATTGTCACGTACCATCGTAGTGCTGGCACGCAGATGGCACTGATACTAAATTATAGGATATCAAAAGTGACCGCTTTCCCTCGTCATGTCGTAAACCTCATCTATGCGAAACTCTAACAAATATAATTTACCTAGTTTTGGTGTTTCTGAGCTTGACTCTGTACGAGGTGCACAAAAGTCCACAGATTAAAAGGTCAGAGTTATCAGGTTCTTCGCCGGGGTCGATTTGTTGCATAGATTTTGTCAAAATGGCATATCGACCTCAAAGATTTTGAGACTTACCTACAGACGGACGACAACTGCGCCTCACTAACTGCAGAAGAAGATAGTCACACAAGAATGTTAATAAAAAGAAAATTTCTTCTTCCTTATAACATTAATGTTAGATGAATAGTATTAAAAAGCTGAAAAATGAAATGACTTCATTTCTAATAATTTCTTATCGTACTATAAAATTAGCGTATCTTCCCATGAACTGATTTTTTTCAATGTTTTTGGTCTCGTACGTCAACCATGTTTTTTAATAGCATATGTAGTGTACATTTTGCTACAATAACGCATTCGCTTTTCAATATAGTCAACAAAATTGTCACATTTCCATAGACATTTTCTGATGTTAAATAAATTCATCGTTTTTCTAACACTGTTACGTACTGAGAATGTTTTGCAACGTGTCTGTAAAAATAACTTTAAAAACTTGTGAATGTGGTTTGTATTTATTAAGAGTTCAGAGATTAAAATAAATATTCAATGCACTGAATATACTTAAAAGACTATTAAACATCTATACGTCAGCATATTATTTATCACTTTTGATATGTGGTCAAGGTTTTTTAGAAATAGTTTCAATTTCACTTAGTAGAAAAGTACACTTCCTCAACCATAAGTCTAAGCAACTGCTTTCTATAACATTTAAAACCTGTTTTAACATTAAGAATAAAGGTATAAGTAAATAATTTGGATTCCCGCAAACAAAATTTGTTGAAAGCAAAAGAAATTATTCGAGCAAACAAATTGTCGCAGCTACTCCTCCTTCAAATGATCGAAAAATTTGTGCAAATTGTAGCAGGAAAATTGGCGTCGCGTTGTCAAAACTGGGAAAACGCAGACTGGCCGAGTGATCATTAGATGATCGTCCACTTATAATAATGCCCGTCGAACCTTTCGATTCTAAAATTAAACTTTCGCTTAGGGCACGTCTAGCTTGTCGGAAAATAGAGATAGGAAAGGAAATAAACCATTTTCTTTCCAAAATCCCCAAATCCCTACATTTCCCCCCAAATTCCTAAATCACGAAATCCCTACAACCCCAATCGCGTATCTAATAACTTTCGAAAAAAATGGTTAATAAAACGCATGAAAAATGAAGGACTGTCCGACTCGATAAGAGTCTTACGTGCATATTCATGTCTCATTTGTGCAATAGATGAATTAATCTGATTTAAATTTTCCTTCGTATGAATGTAGTGAAATCCGTCTTTCAAATCTAACTGTGTAAAATAATTATTATTTCGTAATTAATCAATTTTATTATCTGTTCTGCGAATTGGAAAATGATCTGATAACTTTGATTTATTAAGATCTCTGTAATCAACGGTCATTTGAAGTGATCCACTTTTATTTAATTCATAGCATTCGAATACAATATTCAAACATACATAATTGTCTCGGATTATAACTGTCCAACAGCCAATTGGCGTTTCTATTTTCGTTCAGCGATTCTTATAGCTTTTTTCGCGCTGATTACGAATCTGCAACCTGTTTTTCTTCAGCCCGCACAGTTTTTGAGAAATTTGAGTTTGAAAAAAAAACACATTTTTAAAATTTGAACCAATTTTGTAAGGTTTTTGAGAAATTTGAGTTTGAAAAAAAAACACATTTTTAAAATTTAAACCAATTTTGTAAGGTAACTATAAAAAATACTAAGATTCTTTTTGCATCAAAAGATTCTATAGACTTTCCCGAATACAACGATATCTGCGTTTTATGCATTCTGAATGTTTAAACATGTTTAAATGGTCATTGAACGCCGAGAGACACGGATTTTGCACCAATTTTTACGTATATTTTTCAATTTATCTTAAAAAGTATGGGTCTAGTGGAAAATTGAACTATACCACGCAATAGAGCAGATTTTCACCTTTAAAATTCACCCATAGAAAGTTGCAACATCGTTTTTCTTACGATGCCAAAAAGCAAAATAGAGCGGCCGTTCCATATCGCGCTAATATTAACGCGATGGTGCTCTGGCGCGGAACACCACCGCCCTTGCTTCATCTCGCGCGTTGCTATTTTGCTTTCTGAAATCGTAAAAAAAATTATTTTCAAGTTCCACGAAAAATAATACAGGACTATCCGTATCTAAAACAGCGATTACTCTATCCACTGTGTTCAACGTTGCTTTGACAAAGTCAAATAAATAAAAGTATACCTTCGGCTAAAAGTTTCATTGGCCATAGAAATCTATGTTCCGTATTACGACGACTGGTACCGCGGCGGACTTATACCTGCCCGCTGGACCTTCCCTGGCTACCGATGGAACAAAAAACATCTGATATTATCCAATTGTTAAATACGTGACAAATTAGCGTATAAAAATGGCTCACTCTCTTCGAAAACAAATCTCAATTCATTTCTCCGTAAAAGGTAAGAGAAAATTGTATATGTAATAATTATTGCTAAATTGCAATAAACAAAAAATTCCAAAAACACGTATTCCCTATTTTGATCCATATTTTTCGTATATAAATCTGCAAAAAAGTCGAACTGCATTTAGGGTGAAAAATTGAAAAAAAGTCCAATTTTTTAATATATTATTTAAATAAATAATTTCTCCCGAAATTTTTGTCACTAACTAAATTTCTGACTAAAAACTACACAATTTAAAAAAAATTCACCTTCCTACATCCTCTATTTTCCGAGATATTGAAGAAAATGTGTTTTCAACCCCGAATTTTGAGGGCTATTTTCACCCCCTCAACATGCATGTCCGCAGATATAAAAAAATACGTGTCAAATGATTTTTAAAAAGCTACCACATATATCAATTTCATTAAAATCCGCGTGTGACACCTTGGTGATGTCCCTTGTTAGTCTTTCATATTTGTCGTCAGTAATTTCAAAGACATTTTGAAACACGTACGGAACGATAATAATTTTTTAACATACAATAGCACAAAAATGAAAAGGGAACTTGGGTACATTTATCGAGAGCTGCAAATAATCCTTCAAAGAGCCACATGTAGCTCGCGAGATTGTCTAGAATTCCATCGACGATATATTAAATGTAAGCCTCGATTTCAATGTAATTTCACTCAATGACTTATTTTATTACCACGCAGTAATCGTGTACCGATTCCTTCCATCGCATTTCTCGCCTATGCAACATCTGCTGTAACTGCGCACTGTTTATATTCAACGAAAATTCGTCCATGATAAGAGATTTCAGCTTCTTCCAGGTCATAATGGTTTATTCGCTCTGTACGAATAATTTAGTCAGAGTCGTTAAGCAATTTTCCACGAATAGGAATTTTTATAAATTCGACCAACCAAATATTTCCTTCAGTGTCTCGGATCCAACTTTCCACTAGATACCCATCCGTCTATTAAAGTGCCAAAAAAATACAGCGTAAATTCTGGTGTTTCTCCGGTATAACGTTTGTGTAACTATTGTTAGATTCCAATTAATTAATCAGTTTACAATAAGCACTTAGGATCTAGAATCTCGCTGTGATTCAACTTCTGTCTAAACTCGAGTATTAAGATGATAATGTTAAAAGACGTTCTGGGAAGCTTCGGAGGTTCTTTTAAGGGATTGGGTTCAAGGAATAGGGATTGTAGGGTGTCAAGAAAACAGGCGTATTATTCAGAGTCAGTGAGTAAGGGTTTAAGGGTCGTGTAACTAATTGTGTACGGAAAGCTGACGGGATTTAGTTTCGAACATAAAAATATTGACTATTTTAGAGTGATAAAGATACTGATTAATCTAAAGAAATAAATATATTGATTAACCTAAAGCGATATCCAACACTATATCTACCCGTGATATTGTTTTCGCGGATGCTAGTCGCGTATCCGTATTCATCGGCCATTGTTGAATCATATTCGTTACTTCGTCTTCCGAATACTCTTCCGATTTCGAAATTATCGGAACAATAGCCACGTTTTACTTATATGAATATAGTATGTGCTGACAAATTTGATGTTTCATCAAAGTTTAGCATATTCCAAACATAATGGTACCAGCGCGCACACTACTTTTGGATGAAACTCTTTAGATTCCCAAAAACCAAGTCCGGCAAAGCAATTATCATAAACACTTTTGATTATTGCGCTCACCTTCGTCACCTCTAATGAATATACACAACGCACGAATCTGTTTCGTGGACGTTTTCTGCAATTTCTCACTAATGATCAGAAACATTGTTCAACGTTGTCATTGTTCGCAATCGCCTGCTATATAATTCACGCTATCGTACATTAGAATGAAATTTATAGAAACTACACTACACAATTATTTAGATCTCACTTTTAAAGCTGTAACAGGTCAGGGTCCGTTGGTATGAATAAAAAGAACTAATTCGTTTACACTAAGAATATTTATTTGAGTACATATTTCACCGTTGCCGGCCGCTAAACAATTAACAACAATTGTTCGCTGAAATATTATTAGCACGTAATTTTTACTATAGACAGTTGTTACTATACGAACTCGAGATGTTTCGAATCTGCATCAGGTAGGTATTTATACTTGTGGGTTTCAAATAACTCCGTTAATTTTTCGACGAACTGTTTGTGGTACTCGTTGATCTGTTCCTTTGTAGGATGTGATATTTTTGGTATCTCTATTGGACTGCCAACTGAAAAATGGAGAATAAGACTTGTAAAAATCTTCTACAAGAGATCATTTCTGTTCTTAACGTTTCATAAATGAAGGCATTATTTGTGTTCAGTTTTAAAATGAAAAATAGACAATACACACTAATCTTTGAGTAGTTTTGTGTATCACGTCAATTGCATTTAATAACAATTATTATTCTACATAAGCATTTCGATTGCAATAGGTATTAACAAATCGAATTGGCTTCCTCAAATAAAAGGCACAAAATTTAATCAATATTATTATGCACGTAAAATATATAATTTGTTCAGAATGATTAAAAGATATTTACCAACGGTAGTTATAGGCACCCGATGCGGAACAAAACCATAAGAATACTGGAACAATCCACGACCCTTCAGAATCACAGGTACGCATCCCAATTTTTTACGACAATATTGCTGAACCAACGCTAAACAGGGATTTTTCACCTGGTCGAATATATCCGTTTCTCTGAACGAAAAGGACGGTATCAATGGTGTCCTAAAGAAACACCGAAAGAAAAAATTCATTGACGAGTATTATATGAATATGTAGTTCCATTTACGAGCATCTTCATCGATCAGATAGAATACTAATGTTTATTTTAAGATTATTCTTATCACGTTACTTTCGACGAATTTTAAATGCATTTTTAAATTTGGATTACTGATAATAATTGCAAATATTCTAATAAAACTGCTATCATTATTAACGTCTTACGCACGCCACCCTACTATTGGTGGTATAATCATACTTATATGTTTTAATTTATGCTGTTTTGTCTGCCCAACGTTTTGTAAGAGTACATATTAACAAATCTCACATATGTACATTACATGTAAAAAAGTAGAAACATTTGGAAATATTTACATATTTTGTGGAATTTGTAAAAAATCGAATTATCAAAAATATAATATATATGTTAAAATATGTGTTTCATGTTTTTGAGAAAAATTATGGCTGTACTTCCAAATGTCTCCCATCGAGTTCAGTGCTGAAACTTTGGTTGCATATACAAGTTTCCATGAGTATTCCATATTCGTTGTCAAAATCAATGGGTCTCTTATGGTCCGGCAGATGTTCACACTTCAAGTTCATTCCAATATTAATATAATCCTTTCCTTCTTTCCTTGGAAATCTGTAAAAAATTCTACTTGTAACGCCATCACCGTCCCAGTTGAAAAGAAACATAATAAGGTGAAACAAAGTAGTCCTCGGTTTATTCTCCTCATCCCAAACATCGCGCTGGTTGCTAAATATTCGCTCGCTACCGGCCAAGTGCAAAGCATAGTAAAATCGGCATCGCGTTCAGTGTATTAATGGCGATAAATTATGTTAGGTCATGTTTTGATTTGTGTATTTCGCTTTGCATTAATGATTCACTGAACAATAATATAAGCAACTGAAGCATTAAAATATGAATAGCTAACAAACCATTACAGATACATTGATTTTGACAATGGATATAGAATGCCCGTGGAAAGTAGTATATGCAACAAAAATTTCAGCACAGAATTCCATGGAAGTCAATCGGAAGTATATCCAAAATTATAATTTGATGCTAATGTCCTCACGTAGAGAACAGCATTATCCGTCTCACATGTACTGCTGTATCGTTTACGATTATTACAATTTATTCATTGTAAAATTCAGCCCTTCCTAAGAGGTTAATTGATACTGGTCTTTACATAAATATCGTAATTGTGCATTAAAAGTTATTTCCTAACAAATGGTAATAATAGCTCAATCATGTAAAGATAATTGCTATTTCGTCAAGGTTATTGTGAATATTATTTTAAAGTCAGTGATGGATTACTCATGAAAACTATTTAGAATTTAATTGTTTCACTTAATTAAAAGAGATTGCAAATAATCTAACCCATGTTTCAGTGCCACTCTCACAAATCCTTTTCTTTGGTATACGATAATACGATTTGTTCCTGGCGAACATTCCAATACTTCCCCTGCTCCACCGACGATGAGAACAATTAGTCTTCCAATGAATGGCGGCTGAGGTTTCGTCGACAACTGATAGTCCAGGCTTTCTTCACTGCTGCTGACGAAACCTATAATACAATGAAATTAAAATGCATTTGCAGAATTTGACGAATAACTGTAATAAAAATTCAATGAGTTAACTATAACTTTATTATGAACAAATAAAAGTGTCATACATATAAATATACAATAACGATTATTTCTTAACGCATTTAACCTTTAGATGTGTTTAATAAAAGTCAATAGACTTCACGTAAATCGATTTTTTGTTTTACGTTTTACGGCTTTTCGATTGAAGGGTGATGAAGGATAGTGTAAGTTTCCCAAATATATCCTAGCAATATGTACAATACATATGTGATGATATCATGAGAGTTACACGAAACCACGATATTTAATTTAAGTGATTAGTTTTCGAACAAGAGTGATATTAGAAAATTCTTCGTATTATTTTCACAAAATATACAGTGAAAGAGGAAAGTATTAGTACATTATCATTTATGATGATAAATACAACAGTTACGATAGCAGGTCATTCTGAGGAATGTAACCATTACATAACATGATGTTACGTTAATATAGTCAGTAGTAATCATGGCGAGTACACTTTAACACTCATATTTGCAATATGGGGAGAAAACGCAAAGAAACAACATTAGACGAAAGAAAAATTGTTATATGGTTACACAAAGAAGTTAAATCATATAGGAATATATCAGAAATACTAAAAAGAATTCGATCAACTGTACAAAGTATTATAAACAAGTATAGAAAAGAAGGAATATTGCGAAATAAAAAAAAAACCGGTTGACCTCGAAAATTAACTACGAGAGGAAAACGTAAAATCGTCTGAACTATTAAAAAAAAACAGATTCTAGTGCATTTGAAATTGCATCACACCTTAAAGAATATGTGCTGAAGGAAATTGATTCTAAAACAGTACGAAAAGTGATCGATATCGGGACGGATATAACAGTAAAGTTGCGAGGAAGAAGCCACTCATAAGCAAGTAAACAAAAAAAGGGTAGAATTTGCGGAACAATATATAAATGCTACAGACGACTTGTGGAAAAACGTAGTATTTTCCGAAGAGTTAAAATTTAATATTTTGAAGTCGGACAATAGTAAAAATGTATGGAAGAAAGCTGTTAGTGAATTGGATTTCAAAAATATATGCAAACAACGGCGAAACGCGGAAGTAGAAATGTGATGCATTGCTGCTTCTGGAGGCGACAATTTAGTAATAACAGATAAAATAATTGATAAACATTTATGTTTAAATATTTTAAAAGAAAATTTACAAAATAATGCAGATAGATTGGAATGAATTAGATTTATGAATTAAATGAATTTCTTTTTACTAGGACTATGACGCGTAACATGCACCCTATATGTATTGTGCGTCAGTGGTTGTTAGTAGCAATAGTCCTATTGAACATGTATGGACAAAGCTAGAAAAAAGTGTGCGAAAACATGATATAACGTCAAAAGAATACTAGAAAGAAATATTAAAAAGAAAATAGTGTAATATACAACCTAACTTCGTTAAAAGTTTGGTGTTGGCAATGCCCAATATATTACGTGAAATGATTCGCCGGAAGGGTTATCATACAAAATATTAATTTATAAACTTTCTGCTGAAATAATTGTAGTAATAATTAATTGTACGAATACTATTGTCCTCCACTGAATGTGTTTGCAAGTTACAAATATACGGGTTAATACCGTGTAGACGATCAAGAAATCTGTCTTATTACATTGAATTCCGTATTCCACATGTCTTGTTCTGTGGCTGTAATAATTTGTTGATACACTGTTATTACAAATCGTACAATATCATAATATATCTAGTTAAAAAAAAACAATGTGCAAAATTCAATTTCTTATAGCACGCAAATAAGATGTCCAATCGCAAGATAGCATATACAACTCGGATGTGATAGAGTGTATTAATTTTCAGTAGTCTTATGATTTCTCAATGATTGCGTCTATTTTGTGACGTGTAAAATTGAGTTGATTATGGAAACGTTCAATACGACAAGTCAACAGTATTTGTAAACAAATAATTTGTAATTATTTATGACAGCACGCACCCATGGCGAGAGCGATCTCGCGAAAGATGGGGATCTTGAACATTTGATACAGCGCGACAACATGAGGTAGCAAACCGGGAAACAATGTCTTAGCACCTCTACTTTCACACTGAAAAGAACCCACTGCTCCTGAAGCATATATCCCGTGAGGAAAATTGCAGAGTAGGTAATTTCTATTTGGGTCTAAATCGGTGGTTTTTACCAACGTCACGGGAAAGAAATCGAAAACATGCTGGATCCATCGGGATTTTGTCACCATATTCGTCAATTTCGTACTGAAATTAAGACAAAGAGCTTTCGTTGATTTATGATAAAATGTTTTGAGTTATTTCTCAAGATTAATAACGAATTATCTGAAAATTTTGTTCACGAGTGATAAATATCCAATCAAATGAATTGGAATTAAAGTGTTCTTTAACATTCTTCAGACGTTACAATAATAATATAGTAATAATAGTATCAATATCACATTTATTATAGCAGTTTCACCTTTTACGTTATTATGCGTTATTGGATGATGTACAATTGGATTGATTATACCTACGACAATATTCTGAAGATAGGTTAAATTATCTAATCGAAACCATAAATACACTTACCAGAAATGCATAGCATTTCTCCAAAATATTATATTTAATATTATATTTGATACTAACGTAACCCAGTATAAGAAACTAAAGACAGAATAAAGAAAGAAAATAACAGCTCTTACCTCCTACCGCCTTTGTTGCACGTGTCCCAGTCATAATACATCCACAAAAAATATAGCAAAACGTAGTAGCGTATAGTCGTGGTAAAAAAGAGGAGATAGCCAATAATAACAAAAGAAAGCACAGGACCAAAACACATTATGAAGAACCATAGCGTGACTGATAGTGTTTCCAGTCTCCGTTTCAGCGGCACATTCAACGGTGCAAATTTTATACCCAATATCTCCATTGTTGTATTCCGACTATATAATAACGTTAAAACATTTACCTCAGATCTCTAAATAGCTGAAATTGCTGTAGTTATAAATAACATCATTATTCAGGACCAACAAGATCTGTTTTATTCGCAATGTATATTTAAATATAATACTTTTATCGTTCGCACATGTTATCTTTATCTTTGGATTTCAGCATGCTATTTGCCTCGCGCATTTATGAAGAAATCACGGTCAGGCTACGCAGTACTTATAAGTGCGTATTGCTTATTCTTTTTGCTTAAACTGTTTCAAAAAATCCATTCAGGTAATATTTCAGTACAACAATGATCCTGGAATTACTCATAATTTACGAAAGCAGTGTGATTTTTTAGTTTCATATCGTATTTTATATTGTCATTCACCAATGACCAATGCAGCTTGAATGGAAAGTTCAGTGTCGGTCATTGGTAACTGACGTAGTAACTAACGTATTAAGATGTGTTCTGTCTAAACAATATAGGATAATCAACGTCACTTTAGATTAATCGACTAGTTACGAAGGAATGGTATTAAAGAACGTTTCTTACTCTTAATAACGTTAATGTTAAGTAAATGGTAATAAAACGTTGAAAACTTAAATGATTTTGTTTTTTACTGACTATTTACTATACTATTAAACTTCTCAATCTTTCCGTCAACTGATTATTATTCAATATTTGACCTTTAATGCCAGGAATGTTTTTTAGTAACATTCAAAGCGTGCGGTATATACATTTTGCTATAATAATTTTTTTACTATTCAATGCAGCTGTAAAAAATTGTTACATTTACGATATACATTCTGCCGTTTTAAAGAGATTCGTCGTTTTTCTGAGACTGTTGAGTGCTGAAAACGTTACGCAAATGTGCAGTTGTTAAAAGTCACATATGTCAACATTTTATATACCAATGTTGATAGATAACAAAAATTTTTTATGAATGTAATTCAGAAAATTGTTTTGTTTCACAAAATTTAGAGTCTTTTCTAAGGTGGAATAAAACATCTATCCACTAAGATGTGGATCAGGTTTACTAGTTTTGAATATGCGAACGCAGCTACGCATGATACTACTATAATTACTTGTTTCTTTTAAATAATCTCATAATATGATAATAATATGATTGAAGATTGAAGAATAGGACTAAGCAGGACGTGACAATAAATTTTGATTCATTGTATATATATTCAGATCGGACAGTCTGAAATTGTTGATTTTTGACTTTCAAAATGCTTTTTTCCTTATTTCTGTACGATGATTCATTTGCCTGATATGACTTGTTAAAATTTGAGCAATGGTTGATTGGATAAAGTGCAATAACTTGGGCAGAAAGAACATACAAAAGGAGAAAATAGAATTGAAGCTAAAAGAAAAGTTTTCTATATAAACTTGGCGTTATGATAAAAAAACCTAGTAAATAATTAGAATTTCAAGGAATCTATGGACAAATTCTACTTACTCTGTACATATAACAAACTCGTACAACAGAAACACCAAAATTTTTTGAAGTACAACGAACGATCACTACCGTATAGCAGGGATTACCATCAATAAAATAGAAAAACGAGTGATTTTCGGGTGTATGTAGATTCAAAACACGTAGTTTCTCTTCTTGTTATTACAACACGTAACTCCATTTGCAGACATTCTGAGATAGTTCTTTTCTCAACTTCTGATATAAAAGTTCCTCCCGAAACGTCGTTTTAACGAAAAATCACATGACGTAGATCACGTGCGTCGACACGGAATCGGACAACACTGTGCAGTAATATGATTGAAAATTTTTTTTTTATACAATATATATGTAAGAAACATTCCACTTGTCGCAGAAAACGACGGCTGTTAATACTGGTGACGCTGCTTGAGATATGGCATCACTTTATGTTCAAGAAATAATTGCTCTGTATTTTATACTAGCCATTATGCAACGTGCACTTAACGTTACATTGAAACATATCATGTAAAGGTAATGATCATTTTCCTATTTTCCCACAGTGATTTGAAGACATTTTATTACTGAATGGAGTGACATACAGTGGAGGACAGAAGTATTTGTATAACGTAACGGTATCACGGTTATATATCATACTCTATAAGTATAAAATCATAACATAACAGTGTCACACAGTATAAAATCATCATAACGTAACGGTGCCACGCGTAACTCTATCACGCCTCACACTACCCTCTCCAGTCCACGCACCATGTCACTTTGGAAGTGTATGCACACGAAATAGGCGCGAAGCGCCTTGGGGGGTTGGACCGCGAAGCAGTCAAGGGGCACAGTCCCCTAGTATAGAAATAAAAATACCAATATATTTTCTATGTTATTATGTATATTTAACCGTATGTAGCTGTATATTAAGCATTACACTTACAGCAAAAAATGACCCAAAACCGAAGACAATAACATCACATAGTAACTTGAAATGACTTGAAATTCATGGGACTGTAAGAAATCGCCGACACAAAAGTATTCATACACTTAATTATTACTACAATTATTTTAGCAGAAAGTTCATAAACTAATATTTTGTAGGATAACTCTTCCGATGAATCACTTCACGTAATATATCGGGCATTGACAACAGCAAACTTTTAACGAAGACAGTTTCTATATTACACTATTCTCTTTTTAATATTTCTTTCTAGTGTTCTTTCGACGTTATATCACGTTTTCGCACATTTTTTCTAGTTTCGCCTATACATGTTCAATAGAATTTAAGTTAAGCAATTGCGAAGGAGTTGCTAACATATGGGTAGTATTGGTATTAACAAACACTAACGCACTATTCATGTAGATTGTATTTTTCGCATCACAGTCTTCATGGAAATAAAATTTTCTAATTTACGGCTGAGACTAAGGGTTTCCGTGACGAAAAACAGTTTTCTTGGGACTCTTAGTTTCGCCTTGGATCCAATTTTCACCCACCCTGGCTTTCATCTTCCCCTTCCACAGGGAAGCACGCCAAAGGCGCACTGGAAGGGAAGGTCAGGAAGAAAGGAATATTTTTTAACCGACTTCGAAAAAGGAGGAGGTTACTCAATTCGATCAGTATAATTTTTTTTTTTTTTTCTATGTATGTACGCGCATTACGCCTAGCTGGATGGACCGATCGGAACGAAACCTTTTGCATCTGGTAGGTTCTGACTCCCCATTGGTAGCATTATCAAAAAATTTTTCATTTTTTAATTGCAAAGTATTGTTATTGCAAAAAAACCGGCAACTTTTGAAATAAACTTTTCTCGATTTAAGTGCGCTTTTAATATCTTATCACGGACATGATTCTGAACAATTTTGTTCGTATACAAATTGCGCGGAAAGTTTTAGTTTTCGAGATATTAGCGAAAAATTGTTGAAAAGTTTTGAAATCAACTTCGAACGATTTCAATGTCCTTCGAATATGTTGCTAGGGGCGTGGTTCTGGACAACTTTTTCCTTTTGCATAATTGACGGAAAGCTTTTGTTTTCGAGATATTAGCGAAAAATTGTTATTAACTTTTACTTAATTATGAAGAACTGTCTCACAGTATCCTATACAATTCTCCCCATTCCACTAAAAAGCGTAAAATAAAATAATTTTAAGAAAAAAAATACGCCGACTTCGAAATGCACTCAAAAGTATATAAAATAATTCTCAGAAAAAAGATACACCGACTTCGAAATGCACTAAAAAGTATAAAATAATCTCTATTTCCTAATGAAGTAATTTCTATTTTATTCAATCATACAACTACGTAACAGATATGAATGAAAACTATTTACTCGTTAGGCAGTATATTAAATACATTTCAACCTTTTCGGAGGCAACGCAAAATTAAAAGATTTTCTTGAACATGTCAACCTTTGGACAGCCAAACATAGGCAATGCTTGTATAGCTATTTTTTTTCTATACATACAACTCGAGAGCACGCCGCGAAGTAGGTGTTAGTGCGTATAGAATGTAACTATGGTCTATCTAGCCCTTTGCGGAGGAGACGGTTCGAAGTGAACCGTACCGTGGGGCCGAGCTCCTGCCGCGATAGTCATTAAAAGTTGCCAGCGTATATTTCTGCTTAAACGCGGTTTCCATTCATAGCATTCCAAGTCAAATTCTGGACATATTATATGTATATGCACAGATTTACGTGTATGCACACATGTACGCGTTTCTCGGCTCTATCAGTTGTTTTCGCGGAACGCATAGTTAAGTTTCTCGGCCATACCCACGCATTTACGTGGGACACATATATGCGTTTCTCGGCTCAATCAACTGTTTTCGCCAAACGCATATATGAGTTCTTCGGCATAATTTGATGATTTACGCAGAACGCATATATGCGGCTGTAGTCCGCAAAGGGCTAGATTCATAGAGTGTGCGACGGTAAGACTCGATCGCCGTATATACTATAAAGATAGAGCCCATCTGCCGCAAATTTGTTAATTCCCGCGTCGTGGGCTCTATAAGTTCTTAGATCCATGGCTTCCATACGCGAACGAAGTCGATTCAATTTCATTTATATCAGAAACGTTGCGAAATGAAGATACAGTCGTTACATTTACGTATATTACCAGATATAATGGTTCGTATTCTTTCTCAGGATTTATTAATTTCCAATGTTTACTGAGGTATTTTTAATTTTGCGCCGCCTCCGAAAAGGTTGAAATGTATTTAATATACTACCTAACGAGTAAATAGGTTTCATTCATATCTGTAACGTAATTGTATGATTGAATGAAATAGAAATTACTTCATTTGGAAATAGAAATTATTTTATACTTTTTAGTGCATTTCGAAGTCGACGTATTTTTTTTCTTAAAATTATTTTATCCAATTCATCAGTTCAACAAAAATAGTCCACCAGATTAATCGATTAAAATTAGTTAGTTCATACAACTCGGACAGATTGTAGTAAATATTCCACGCACACACAGTTACACATCTATATACGACATCACACACTAACAATAAGGCAAATAAATAGTTATCTAAGAATTAGCTTGGATTTCATTTGTTCCCAATTCAGCTATTGGGTGGTCCTGCACTACTGTGCAATGCAAAGTAAAAGTTAAATTCTTAATCAACAGATGCAATTCCTTTAATTGCATGTGCTCTAAATTATCACTTCACAGAAATACAATTTACACGTTTAGATTTTCTGTGCGTCGGACGCTGCCACCAGTACGCGTCCATAACGCGGAACATATAGGATACCTGACTCTGTCCCCATATTTTTATAGAGGCACTTATGGACCCTTAAATTCTTTTTTTAAATGAATTAGAATAAAAAATATAATATAATACAATTGCCAGAAAACTATGTATTGTAAGCGGTTACTCCTTATCGTTGGCCATAGACCGTAGCGGGTACGGGTGCGGCGAGGGGGGCGCCTAGGCGTCGATGCATCGCGATGCGTTTTTGTTTTTGGAGCATGGCATTTTTCGTGCGACGAACAGTCTCATCAGAACCGTAAAACAATAAAGATCATTTCCTTTGTCTCGTAAAATATTTATTTAATAAAAATCCCTCGACCTCCTACAAATTCAGAAGTGGGATATCACGGTGCGCGAGTGCAGTTCAGATACAAAGTGCGAAATAAGTTCGCGATGTCGGTTTTGGAATAAGTCCACTAATTAACTTTGTGAATTGTGCGTTACCGTGAAAGGACCAAGTGTGTTATTAAGTTTTAGTTAAGATATTGACCATTAGGATAGACATTATGTCGTCGCTTACGTTAGTGGAATTGAAGGAATTGTGTCGGGGAAATGATCTGGCGACATCGGGGACAAAAGCCGAGCTGTTGACCCGGCTACTGGAAAGTGGTATTCCGGAAACATCGTTGCGTTTAACAACGCAATCGGTTCCACAGTGTTCTATGGGGGAGACTGAGGCTCAGGAAGAAATTCAGATAAGAACCAGCGAACAGCAGGAGAGGCCCCTGTCTGAGGCTGAGTTGTTGAGACGACAAAGAGATTTAGCGGAACGTGAAGTTCAACTATTACGTAGAGAATTAGAACTTGTCCGGCTTTCGCCTTCGAGCATGTCGTCGCGTTCACGTGAGGTCGGTTGGAAGGACCTTAAAGAATTGATAAACGACTTCGACGGCGACAATGCTGATGCGGAAACGTGGGTGCAGCAGATGAGGAGACTGATTGCAACACATGGATTAGACGATTGGGCGGCAAAAGCGATGATTTGCAGTAAGATAAAGGGCAAAGTTTTGAGATGGTATCAATCGAAACCGAATTGCGTGGATATGTCGCATGAGGAGTTACTGGTCGGGATAAATAAAATGTATGGGTGTCGACCGAGTACGCTGTCGTTAAGACGCGAGTTCGAGAAAAGAACCTGGAGAAGCGACGAGACATTCACCGATTATGTCCATGATAAAGTCGTGCTGGGAAATCGAGTGCCAATTTCTGACGACGAAGTGGTCGACTACATTGTCGAGGGAATCCCAGACGAAAATCTAAGAACAGTGGTTGCAGGGCGAGGCTGTCGTACAGTCGAAGAGTTGGTGCAGGCATTTGCGAGGTCAACGCTGCCAGCGGAGGCGAGAAGGCCCAGAACAACACCGCGACGGGAAATCATCCCACCAGCAACAAGGGTCATCCGGGAGCAGCGCCCGAAGGACCTGAAGGATGTCCGATGCTATAACTGCAACGAGATGGGGCACTATGCGGGTGACTGCAAGAGGCCTAAAAGAGAGCGAGGAACCTGCTTCAAGTGCGGTAATATGGGGCATCGTGTCGAGCAATGTCCAGCTTCGAGAGACGTCGCTTATTTAGTTCCTCACGAAGCCGAAGACAGCGATTTTTATCCGACGGTATTATTAGATTTAAGAACTACTGATAATAATTTTAGACAACTAGAGATAAGAGCATTATTAGATTCGGGTAGTCCCATTAGTTTTATAAAAGAAACGGTTATACCGAACGATGTTATTCGCGATACAGATAAATCTATTAAATTCACGGGAATAAATAATAGTGAAATGCATGTAGTCGGATGCGTTGAGGCCCAAGTTACTTATGAGGGAATTCTCTACAGTGTCGTGCTGCACGTAGTCACGGAAAATACCATGAAAAACATTTTGGTATTGGGGAGAGATTTTTTGAAAACGGCAAGAGTTTCATTTAAATTCAGTCAGGAAATTAGAGAAATAATGAATATTGAAATAGCTTCAGACAACAATAGTCAAATTCCAACATTAAATATCAATGAGGAGGTTACACGAAATATTCAAGATCAGGTTCGCCAATTGTTTATCGATCACTATGTAAAGCCTGTTAGACCAGAACAACCGCAAACAGAAAACGTAATGAGAATCACTGTAACAGATGAGAAACCGTTCCATTATGCTCCGCGTCGATTGTCTTACCACGAAAAAACAAAATTAAAAGAAATAATAAATGATCTGATAGCAAAAGGCGCAATACGGGAAAGCACTTCCGAGTACGCTTCGCCGATAATTTTGGTTAAGAAAAAAAACGAAGAAATGCGCATGTGCATAGATTTTAGATTTTTAAACAAAATTTCAATTCGTGACAACTTTCCATTACCCCTAATAGAAGATCAGTTAGATTTGTTAAACGGGAAAAAATATTTCACACTTCTAGACTTGAAGGACGGATTTTTCCATATCCGAATGCATGAAGATTCCATTAAATTTACTTCTTTTGTTACGCCATGGGGCCAATACGAGTGTCTTAAAATGCCATTCGGTCTGAAAGGAGGGCCCTTGAAATTCCAGCGATACATTGTTCAGATATTCAGAAAACTGATCGAGTCAGGAGATGTTTCGGTGTATTTAGATGATTTTTTAGTGGCGACAGATACGATAGAGCATCATTTATGGGTGTTGAAAAATGTTTTCCAACTATGCGTCGCGAATAAACTCGAATTACGACTAGATAAGTGTAAGTTCCTACAAACTAAATTAGAATATTTGGGTTATATGATAACGAGCGAGGGTATTCGACCCACGGAGCGCGGTGTGAACGACGTCAAAAGATTCCCGATTCCTCAGAATACTCGCGACGTGCAAAGTTTTTTGGGACTTTGTTCCTATTTCCGAAAGTTCATTGAGAATTTCTCGTTGATTGCGAAACCATTATATGATTTGATAAGAAAATCAGTTAATTTTAAGTTCGGTTCAGAGGAAGCGAGGGCCTTCGAAGCATTAAAAAATTGTTTAATTAATAGTCCTATTTTAAGTATTTATTGCCCGCGAGATATTACCGAATTACATTGCGACGCAAGCTCAGTAGGTTTTGGTGCAATCCTAATGCAGAAAAAACAGGACCAAAAACTCCACCCCGTGTTTTATTTTTCCAAAAGAACGACAGATATAGAGTCAAAGTATCACAGTTTCGAATTAGAGACATTAGCGATCATTTACGCATTACGACGTTTCAGGACGTATCTTTTAGGAATCAAATTTAAAATTATTACGGATTGCCAGGCCCTCAATCTCACATTAAGCAAAAAAGAATCAAATCCGCGGATCGCACGGTGGGTGTTGGAGTTACAAAGCTACGACTATGTTGTAGAACATAGATCAAGCTCTAGAATGCGTCATGTGGATGCACTCAGTCGGCAAATTCTCACTCTACACGATAATTCGTTTGATCGGAATCTTGCACTTTGCCAGGATAACGACTCCGAAATAGCTAGTATTCGGAAAAAATTGGAAAATTCGGAGGATAAATTTTTCGAAATGTCCAACGGTTTAGTTTACCGCAAAGTAAAAGACCGCGCTTTGTTTTACGTTCCTTGTGCATTAGAGCACAGTATTTTGCAAAAATACCATAACGATATGGGGCATGTAGGTTTGGAAAAAACAGTAGAAAACATACAAAATACGTATTGGTTTCCGAAAATTAGAGAAAAAGTTAAGAGTCACATAAAGAATTGCCTAAAATGCATTGCATTTAGTCCGAATTCAGGTAAGAAAGAAGGATGCCTGCATGAGATTCCGAAAGATACTAAACCATTTTACACAATACACATTGATCATCTAGGGCCAATGACAAAACAGCATTCAATCAAACGGTACATTTTGGTAGTAGTAGACGGATTCACAAAATTTGTAAAATTGTATGCAACTAAAACTACAAATACGGCGGAAGTTATAAAGTGTTTGCGAAATTATTTTGCGACTTTTAGTAGACCATTAAGAATCGTTTCAGATCGAGGTAGTTGTTTTACCTCCCAAGATTTTCAAAATTTTTTGGAAGAAAACGGAATCACGCACATTAAAATTGCTACAGCCTCACCACAAGCGAATGGACAAGTCGAAAGATTTAACCGAACTATTATACCAGTAATAGCGAAATTAGCGGATGAAAGGAATGTACGGTGGTATGAAACACTAGATGATGTAGAATATGCATGTAACAACACGATAAATAAATCGACCGGAGAAACTCCGAGCATATTGTTATACGGGGTAGGTCAGCGTGGAAAAGTAATAGACGGCGTCCGAGATTTGTTAGAAAATATAGGTGGTATTACAGACAGTAGAAATCTTACCGAAATAAGAAACAGAGCGGCCGAAAAAATCAAACAAACGTTTGAGGCGAATAAGCGATATCACGACGAGAAACGAAAACCGGCACGGATGTATCAAGTAGGAGATAAAGTAATGATAAAAAATTTTCATGCGATAGGCGACTCTTCAAAATTAGCACCTCTGTTCAAGGGACCATACGAGGTTGATAAGGTATTAAGAAACGATCGGTATATAATAAAAGACATAGACGGATTTCAAAATACGCGACTTCCTTATAAAGGAACATGGGAGGCAACGAACATGAGACCATGGATACAATTAGACAATACTTAAGATATTTGATGTAATATTTGCGTAGCGATTAGCTTTAAGGTATGGTTTTATCGGTAAAAGCATATAATTCTTAGATTTTAGAAAGAAAATATATAGTTTGTAAAGTGCATGTTTGTATAATTTGTAAATATTGTGTGCGACGGTATGTTTACAGATGCAACGGATTAATCGGGACGATTAATGGTCAGGATGGCCGAATTGTAAGCGGTTACTCCGTATCGTTGGCCATAGACCGTAGCGGGTACGGGTGCGGCGAGGGGGGCGCCTAGGCGTCGATGCATCGTGATGCGTTTTTGTTTTTGGAGCATGGCATTTTTCGTGCGACGAACAGTCTCATCAGAACCGTAAAACAATAAAGATCATTTCCTTTGTCTCGTAAAATATTTATTTAATAAAAATCCCTCGACCTCCTACAGTATAGAAGTTAGTCGTGAACCGAACGGAAGGTATAAAATGTACGTATAACTTCAACGACAGTAATATTTTTTCCGCAAGCGAAATTAAAAATTCCAACTTAACCGTATTTTTTCTTTGGACCCATAGTTTATGTATGCGAAATTTGATCAAAATGGTACAACGTTTTATTAACAAAATTTGCAAAATAATGTTAATTTTTAACATATTTTTTAAATAAATAAATTTTTCAAAACTCCACTTATGCCATATTATTGGCTTTTAAAAACAGAAAATTTTGCATTTTGAATTTTTTGTCTAGGTCTAATAATTCCCGAGATATTTGCGAAAATAGTTTTTTCAACCTCAACTTTAAGGGTTATTCTCACCACTTCAGAGTGGATGTTTGCCGATAAAAAAAATACGTGTCAAATATCTTTTCGAGTTCTATAACATATAAAAATTTCATCAAAATCGGCGTGTATCAGTTGGGTGATGTCCCTTGTATGTATCTGAAACTCTTGCGCTCGAGCTTCTTCTTTTAACACGTCATGATTTTTCAGTCCAACCCGCAACAAGGTGGGGTTAACCAATTATAGAAACCTAAATCCTGCCAAATCGTACGACCTCCCTCTTACGCCCGAAGCACGCTTCCTTGAAGCGATGGTACGATTTGGCGGGGATAACGTTTGCTTGCGAAGGTGGCAACGCAGCGGAATTTCCCTGGGCCCTAGGTCAGCTACGCGGCCAGCCGATGGCCGTTTGACTTCTCAATGAAGACCCTTGAGGAAACCCTGGGTTTATGACACTAACCGTTTTACTATTGAGACCGTTAGCAAAATTTTAAGTACGGTCATGCTTCCACTAAAAATTCTAAAACGGTTTTCTCAAAAACAACTCCGCTGTCGTCCATGTCATAAACCGTGCTAGCCGTTGCATGTTCAACGCTATTTACAAATTTACAGATTTATGGCTAGCCACTACAGACCATATTGTTTTGAAGATTCTATCACGCCCCATTCGCACCTTACATTTTCAGACAAGGTAATATTTAATATTTTGGACAACATAAATTTTGACGATAGAAAAAATATGTGGTACCAACACGATGGAGCTTCTCTACATTGCGCAAAAGAAACTAGGAATTGGCTAAACAAAATATTTAAACAAAAATGGATAGAACGTGGTTAACCAATTTCTTGGTCACCACGATCACCCGATTTAACATCATGTGACCTTTTCTTATGGGAATATATAAAACAACAAATTTAAAAAACACCTGTACACAATATAACAGAATTGAAAAATAGAATCCGGACTGCGTGCGCAAATATTCCATCCGAAATCATGACAAAGCGAATAGAAACCTGTATTTTAAACAGTGGAAGGCTGTTTAATTTAAGGCTGTTTTATTACATAATAAAATATTTTTAAAAATTAACGTTAAATTGTTTTTATACCTACCTTCTACTAAAACATTGAAATAAATGTTCCGACCTTCCAAATTATTAATATCATCTGCGATACTGAAAACTTAGTCCATAATGGGCGATACTTTTTACGTTTCTTACTCTTTGAACCTGCCGTTCCGACCGTAGACCCCGGCTATCGGTTTCGGCAGGCAGAGTCAAACATGCGGCACTTACCGGAACAATAAGAACATTTTTATGACTTACTACTCAAACCGAGACGTCACATCTGAAAATCACTAAATTTATAAGCGTTATATCTCGAAAACTAATAAAAATCGGATAAATACATTAAATAATGAATTCGTCTTGAAAAGTACTATCGCGTGACTGAAAAAAGATATATAGTTCCATTTTAAAAATGAAACTTCACCATCATATCTTTTACATTAATAACAATAAAAAAATTTTCCTTACGCCAAAACATGGAGCTCCTTTCACGCTGCAATTTCCATATAAACGCTTTTTCGTGTTATCAATAGTTCATGAAATATCGCGCTGTCACATTTAGGTGTGGACACCTTGCATAAACTTAGAGTAATTGTTAAATATTTGAAGTTAACTACTAAATACGATTTACGATCATGTTTTACGAACCATATTTAAGAAGTAGAACCTAGTACTGTAGACAATCTTATTTTTGGCGCGTACATGGCTGACCCAGATTTAACAGATGCAGCGCCTACGCCGCGTCGCCTTGAAAAATTCCAATGAGACGTTTTGACATTCGAGGTCAATATTTGAAGCGTTTGTCACCTGTCCTTGTCGTTCGGCCCAATTTTTTTGCGTAACCGCTCAAGCTAATAACACTGTCCAACAAATTTTGACTTTTTTTCGACGTTTCTAATTTCGTCCAGTGATTCTTATAGCCTTTTTCGCGCTGATTACGAATCTGCAATCCGTTTTTCTCCAGCACGTACAGTTTTTGAGAAATTTGTGTTTGAAAAAAAAACACATTTTTAAAATTTGAACCAATTTTGTGAGGTAACTATAAAAGACACTAAGATTCCGTTTGCATCAAAAGATTCTATAGATTTTCCTGAATACAACGATACCTGCGTTTTATGCATTCTGAATGTTTAAACATGTTTAAATGGCCATTGAACGCCGAGAGACTCGAATTTTGCACCAATTTTTGCGTATATTTTTCAATTTATATTAAAAAGTAAGGGTCTAGTGGAAAATTGAATTATACTACGCGATAGAGCACATTTTCACCTTTAAAATGCACCCCTAGAAAGTTGCAACGTCGTTTTTTTTACAATGGCGCTGAGACCCGAAAAGTTCTTACAAGGAAAGGCACGCAAGTGTCCCCCTCCGATTTTGATGAAACTTCGTAGGTTTGTTAAGCAGGCAAAAATAAGGGACACGTATTTTTTTTTATCGGCTGAGACGCGGGTTTAGGGGGTGAAACGAGCACTTAATGTTTCGACCCCTTTTGGCTATCTCGAAAACCATACGAGATACATTAAAACTTCTAATAGAAAAGTTGTATGGTTTCTTGCGTATAATAACAGGATGTTAACGAATTTTGCAAAATACAATTTGTTTATAACAAAAAAATTTTTCATAACCTTATTTTACAATTTATTCAAATTTGTATCATGACAAAAAGTGTAGAGAATTTTATTACAAATCCATTGGTATATATATACAATATTACCTCCTACAATTCCTCAGATTTTTATCATAAAGGTTCGCGCGCGCGCCCGCTGACGCTCCACACTATACTAAATCGAATGAAGTCGGACGATATTACACTGTCAGTCAACATTATTTATAAGCATAAATGAGAAACAATTACATTTGCGTTGTAATTAATATTTTTCGTTAAAGTACAGAGGTATTCTATATGTTAATTTTATTAGGTAATGAATAGTTTAAATACGTTAAGGAACATAAGCACGGCAATGGTGGTACAGCTCGAAGAAATGATTCAAACGGTTTTCGATGCACCGTGCACATAAAATAATTGCTGCGTCACTACATATGTGGCATAGTGGTTCATTATGTGATGCATAGCAAAATACGGGATTTTGAAAATGAGGTCTTGACGATATGTATCTACTTTATACCATGGAGTATTTGAACCTCGATTACAGCAGACCATGTTCAAAGCGATGAATATTTTTATTATGGCATCGACATCCGGAAAACTTACAAAAGAAAATTTTAAAACCTGGTTAACAGAAGTTTATTCTCCAAATACAAATAACAAAACAGCTCTATTATTAGATTCTTGGAGCGCGCATTGTTGTCGTAGGATTGACGAAGCTATTCCGATAAATAAAGAAATAATGTTATTTATGATTCTAACTGGAACTACAAAATATTTACAACTATTATACGTGTACGGATTTCGCGTATGGAAAAATTTTGTTTGTCGCTTTTCGGACATAGTTGTTATATTGCAATATGACATTAATCTCCACACACGAGATAGCATTCTAAAACTACAATGGCTTATTCATAATCAGTTTTCTTCACCACGATTTGAAAATTTCATTTTATGATATAAAAGTGGATTCATATCGTCAAAATCACCTCATTTTCCAAATACAGTAGAATTTTGCTATGCATCACATAATGAACCACTATGCTATATGTATACATATGCCGTGACGTACCAATTATTACATATACTTAATGTCGGAAACCGTTGTGTTTGAAACATTTTTTCGAAGAATACCATTATTGCCACGATTATGTTCCCTAACTTATTCAAACTATTAGTTACCTATAAAATTGACATATACATAGAATACCTATGTACTTTAACAATTTTGTCTTGTTTTGTAATACAAATTTAATAAAATTAACAGTTATGTATAACGCAAATATAATTGTTTTTTATTTATGCTTAAAAATGACGTTGACTGGTAGTGTGATATCGTCCGATATGATTCGGTTTAATATCATGCGGGCGCGCGCCCGAACCTTTATGATAAAAATATAAGGAATTGTAGGAGGCAATATCGTATATATATATACCGATGGATTTGTAATAAAATTCTCTACACTTTTTGTCATTATACAAATTTGAATAAATTGTAAAGTAAGGTTATGAAAAATTTTTTTGTTATAAACAAATTGTATTTTGCAAAATTGGTTAACACCCTGTTATTATACGCAAGAAACCATACAACTTTTCTATTAGAAGTTTTAATGTATTTCGTATGGTTTTCGAGATAGTCAAAAGGGGTCGAAACTTTAAGGGCTCGTTTCACCCCTTAAACGCGCGTCTCAGCCGATAAAAAAAATACGTATCCCTTATTTTTGCCTACTTAACAAACCTACGAAGTTTCATCAAAATCGGAGGGGGACACTTGCGTGCCTTTCCTTGTTAGTCAGACGGGGAGTTCGACATAATGCACACAACAGACAACAGAGGCAGAAACAACCCTGCAGAAGAATAAGCGTGGGAAAAGCGGCACCGTGCGCAGCGAGGGTGTCTTGGCCCAAACGTCGGCGGAAGCGCTGGCACGGACCACCTTAGGGGGAGAGGGAAGTCTCCCTTTCGTCCAGGTAGAGCTTCTCCCGGGCAAGCGAGGTTCAGTGAGGGAGGGTCCGACACCGGAAAAGGTAAGGACAAGCAGACCAGGAGAATGTTGTTACCAGCGTCAACGGCGGGCTCTGATACATCAGATAGCGATATCATGATAGAGCAGAAAGTTATTCGTGACCGCTCTAGATTTCCCTACAAAAAGGAGAAGCACGGAAACTTAAGGCCGGTGGACAGACCACCACCACCAGGTCGAACTTCTCAGCATCGGCGACATTGAGAAGGTCCGGCGGCTCCACAACACCGACGGCATCACTGAGAAGAGGACTAAACGGGAGTGCAAATGGGAGGCCCTACAAAACAAAGGAGGGACAGATGACGTCAATGCTCAGGCAAGTAAAGGCTGGGCCGCTGTCCAAGCAGCAACCAACGGCACCAATGGCATGCAGGCCTCGACTGTGTACAAGAGTAGGGTAGGCGAAATGCTGGGGAATGTGGGCGGCTTGAGAGAGCAAGACTCCCCACACGAACGAGGCCGGTCTGCTAGCTCTGATAGAGGAGCCACAGACGAGGCCTAATGAGGAAATTTTTTTTTTTTATATCCCCGCTATATATTACAATTTGTCTCATAGAGACATTCGGTAAATTGTTCGAACGAGTTGAGTGATAACACGTAGATGCACTTCCCATTGAAAAGCATCTGAGCAAGATTATGACGTAATTTGTTGTATCAGTAAATCCTTGGGATGCTTTCTTTGTAGTCTTCTCAGCAATTCCTCGGCATACAGGCCATTTGCCAGTGCGCTGGAATGACTCTCCAGTTTTAACTTGTATCGCTCGGATAGTCTTAACACTTCTTCTTTTACGAAGATTACCTGTAGATCTTTGCGTATGTCTTCGTTACGCACATACCACGGAGTGTTTATTATTGTTCTGAGTATGTTAGATTGCATGGCGTCTAGTTTATTTATGTGAGTTTTGGCTGCTGTGCCCCATAGTTCGATTCCGTAAGTCCAGATAGGTTTTATTATTGACTTGTAAATTAAAAGTTTATTTTCTGCACTTAATTTAGAGTATCTGCTAGTGAGCCAATACATATTCCTTCTTTTTATACGAATATGTTCAATTTTGCTTCTTATATGGTGTTTCCACGTTAATTTTGAATCCAGATGCATACCTAAGTATTTTACAATTTCGGTTTGTTTTATTTTATCGTTATTTAGTGTTACTGACGGAAAAGTGCTTTTCTTGAGGGTAAACGTTATATGATTACATTTATCAGCGTTTACTTTTATTCTCCATTCACTTAGCCATTATTCAAGTTTTAGAAGGTGTTGCTGAAGTATATAAGATGCAATATTAGGATCTTTGTGAATGGTTAGAATAGCAGCTAGAAACATAAACGTCAGCAGTGTATAGCGTGTAAAGTAGGGGCCCTAATGTGCTACCCTGTGGAACCCCTGCCTCAACTTGATACAAGTCGGAACAAGAATCTTGAATTTTTAAGAAAAATGTTCTATTTTCAAGGTATGACTTGATGAGCTCGTAGTACGGAGTCGGGAAACTTTGTTTAATTTTGTATAACAGGCCAACGTGCCACACCTTGTCAAATGCTTTTTCTATATCTAGGAAAAGCGCAGTGCAATATTTCTTTTGCTCGAGGGCGAGAGTAATTTTGTTTATTAGCCTATGGATTTGTTCAATTGTGGCATACTTATTTCTAAATCCAAATTGATGCGGAGGAATTAAGTTTTTTCCGTAATTATCTCTTTTAATCTAATTAAAATTATTTTTTCTAATAGTTTTGACAATATGAGAAGCAATGAAATCGGTCTGTACGATGAAGGTAGATGGAGATTCTTATTAGGTTTAGGTATCATGATAATTTGAGCCCTTTTCCAGATGGTAGGAAAATACCTAATTCTTAGCACAGCATTGAAGATGATGGTAATCAATCTTACCATTTTTGGTGGGAGTTCTTTAATAATTTTTCCGTTGATTAGATCAAACCCAGGAGTTTTCTTTATGCGAAATTCTGCAATTCGTTTTTTAACTTCATTGAAAGTGGTTTTAGGGAGGCTTTGAGAGTGATCACCCCGGTAACAATGGGTGAAGCTGTACTCAAGTTGGTTGCAGAAGCGATCGTACTGTTAAATGTGTCCTGTAGATGATCAACAAAAGTGAAGGTCTTTTTAAGGTTATTTCTTGCCCAACTGCCATCCGTTTTTCTTATAGGAGGAGAAAAAATGATTGGTCTTTTTAGTATTTTAGTAGCTTTCCATAACGCATATCCTGTATCTTCGTTAAGGGAGATATTAGAAATGTAGGCGTAGAACTCTTCATTGCAATAGTTTTGAATTAATGACTTTACCTCTTTGGTGATTGAATTTAATTTCTTTCTGTTTAGTGGAGTTTTTTGTTTCTGCCAGATGTATTTCAACTTCCGTTTCAGTTGTCTTTTTTCTATTATATACTGAAGATAAGAATAGAATTTCCTTTCAGTTTTTATTTGTTGAGTAGCTGTCCCACATGCATTCTGAATTAAGTTTGTAAGATATATTACTGCTGATTCAATTTGTTCGGGGGTCTTCAGAGGTATATTGCAGTTTATTTTTTCTTCCAAGATTTCTTTAAATTGTTGCCAGTTTGTGTTAACATTGTACAGATAGGGTGTTAATTCAGTAGGTGTAGCCTTATGCAGATAACACTGTTCAACACTTTTGTTTTCTAATACCCATTGGGTGATCCTTGTAGAGTTTCTCATCCTGAAGAAGAATCCGAAAACCGAATTGCTCTATCACCCTCAGTTTCTGAAAAACACGAGCTTTTGTAAAAACACGAGTTTTGGGTAGAAAATGCGATATTGCGAGGAAACTAAAAAAACTAGGACATTCAAATTAATTTTAAAAGATAGAGGAGAGTGTCTCGAATAAATTTGTATATATAGTTGTTATATTGCATAATTCTAAATAACTGTAAATATTGATGAAAGTTTAAAAAACGGCCATTGCACGTATTTCCTATATATTATTTTTGCATTTTTAGAAAAAGTTATTTATGTAGCGCGAATTCGCTATACAGTATAGATTCTATAGACATTTCTGATGAAGAAACTATGCGGCGTTAATGTTGTAGCTGTATGCAATTCCAGAAAATCGAAAAAATATCTGCCGGGAGCACGTGCGCGGTGTTTTACCGCCAGGCGGCCATGGCTCGCTCTCCTCGCTAAGTCAGTGCCGTGGCTACACGCAACCAGCATCAATGATGGGGCTTAATATACATCCAATTTTTATATTTACAATGTTTAATTTTTTTTAGTATTATTATTTCATATTTATTATTATTCATATTTTGTTATTATTCGTTATTATTTTTAGCTACCAACGATACAATTATAAAATATTGTACGAATCTCGAGTAATACCGACGACGGGCTCAAGTTGGCGCCTCGGTCGGTATGTATACCCAAATCGTAAACCGTCGGTTCGCGATTGGCGCGCCGAAAAAGTCTTTCCGAGCGCCCGAACGGTCACCGAGTACACCTGTTCGTTGCGATCTTTCAAACGTACCGCATCAATTCAAATTCGCTCAGTTCTAAAGTGTTCGTGGCGATCAATAACCAATTCCGTTTCGTGTATTTCTGTTCTTTATTTGTATTTTATTGTTATTGTAACGTTAACTAGTTGTTTAGTTGTATTAAATTGGAAATACAACATTCAAAGAACAGTGCCGATTTTCCTCCTCGAAATCCAGTGACTATCCCACGCTAAAGTAAACCAGTGATTTCCTACGGACTGGTATCCCCATATTCACCGAATCACCACACCATCCGAAACATTTGGTCCTTCGAGCCGGATCCTGGAATCGAGGAAAATAACTATTAATATTAACAGCCATGAACAACTTGGAGGAATTAATCCAAAAACAAAGCCAAACGTTGGGCACCATCGACCGCGCGCTCTCCAATTTTAAAAAGCTCGGGCAGGCCAAGAAGACTGCAGCCACTACACAAAACCGCATGGCGTTGCTAAAGGAGGCATATCAATTAAGCCAAGATCTAGATGCCAAAATCGCAGCTTGCACCGACCCGAAATCAAGAGCCAGCATTCCGTATTTCGCCGAAAATCAGTTCGAGAAGGCCGAAGAACGCTACCAGGAGACCCTTGATTCGATGGCAGAAGTCCTCGCCAAGGCTGCACCTCCACCTGAATCCTCATCGAACAACGGGAATTCTTCGAACACGATGACGTCACAGCCAACGGTTCACCTCCCGAGAATACAATTGCCGACCTTCGAAGGAGCATTTGAAGAGTGGGAGAGTTTCCGCGACCGCTTCACGGCCATGGTAATAAATAACAACTCTTTGTCTAACGTGGAGCGTCTTCATTTTTTGTATTCCTTGCTAACAGGCGAAGCGAGCCGGGCCGTAGCGCATCTACCTGTAACCGAAAACAATTTTGACATCGCGTGGAAGACAATAACATCGCGGTACGAAAATAAATACCGGTTAATTTCAACTCATTTAAACACTTTGTTTTCGTTACCGTCTGTCTCGTCGGAAACGCCGCACGAACTAAGGTCGTTACGCGATAAAATGAACATGTCGATTCAAATGCTGCGAAATTTAAATCGACCGGTAGACACGTGGAATGATATGCTCGTCTTCCTGGGGGTCCAAAAGTTAGATCGAGCCTCGCGAAAAGCCTGGGAATTTCAACTCAGCGATTCAACCGAATTTCCTACCTATAACGAGTTCGATATATTCGTCAAGAAACGAATTCGCGCACTAGAAGCGCTACCTACTATCAAACGCGAAAAACCAATCGAAGCAGAAAAAATTAAACCTTATAAGCAGAAGGCGATCATAGCTCATTCTACAACCTCGATGAAAATTACGTGTCCGGTTTGCCAACAAAATCATTTGATTTATCAATGCACAGCATTTCTTTCCAAATCGATTGCCGAGCGTTTCAATTTTATAAAACAGCATAAACGTTGCGTGAATTGCTTTTCAACCAAACATTCCACTCCGCAATGTAATAGTCCTCGTTCGTGCAAAGAGTGTCATCAACGGCATAACTCACTGTTACATTTTCCAACCAAACCGGATACCGCGCCGTCTGCCTCAGGAAAAGGTTCAACTGATCCCGATCCCGGAACAGAGATAAGTGCGAATATTGCGTCTGATACACCTACTAACTGTAGTATTCTGCTCTCCACAGCTCGCGTACTAATACATTCGAACCAGGGTCGTTGCCTCCTCATCCGTGCGTTGGTGGACCAAGGTTCCGTTGGCACCCTCGTAACAGAGCATTTAGCTCAATCGCTGCGCCTGCACCGGACCAAGCAACCGAATCAAATTACCGGAATTGGCGGAAAAATCGTACACCAACTATGTCGCCGAAATAACAGTATCGCCAGCCGTCTCAAACGAACCTGCATACTTTACGACTGCAATCATTATGCCTTCTTTAACCAGGTACGTTCCCTCCCAAAAAGGGGAAGTGACTAATTGGTCTCACCTTGCAGGTTTGAAATTAGCGGACCAGGAACCCATGAGCTCGGATCCAATCGACGTTATCATTGGAGCCGACTTGTACGGGCAGCTCTTATTGCCAGGTTTAAGAAAGGGTTCCGCCTATACTCCCCGTTGCTCAAAACACCACTCTGGGATGGATCCTCTCCGGTCCTTTCAGCACCTCCACGCCCTCCTCCGTCGGCATCCACCACCTTTCCGTTCTGGAAAACCTCGACCAGGATCTCCGCCGATTCTGGGAAATCGAGGACCTCTCTTCTCCGGCTCTACTGACACCTGAAGATCAAAAATGCGAATCCCATTTCAAATTAACGCATTGCCGCGCACCAAATGGACGTTACATTGTTCGATTACCCTTTAAAACCGAACCTCCACCTCGTTTAGGGGAATCGCGATCAGCAGCATTCCAAAGTCTCCGTGCACTTGAAAAACGTTTAAGCCACGATTCCGCAACCTCTCTTATGTATCATGAATTTCTTTTCGAGTATGTTTCTCTGGGTCACATGAAACGAGTTGCTCTTTCTCCTTCTCCCTCAAATCAGGGATATTATGTACCGCACCACGCCGTTGTCCGTGAGAGCAGCTCAACCACCCGCTTACGCGTAGTCTTCAACGCTTCGCGTTGAATGTCGAATGGAATATCCTTAAACGATCTTCTTCTAACTGGGCCAAAACTCCAACAAGATCTTGTTGCCATCTTATTATGGTGGCGTCAATTTCAATATGTGTACACCACAGACGTGGAGAAAATGTACCGCCAAATTCTTGTAGATCCTCGAGACCTCGACTACCAAAAAATTCTGTGGCGTGACTCTCCTCTACAACCCGCTGAAGAGTATCATCTCCTCACGGTCACATACGGTACTGCTCCGGCCCCATTTCTAGCCCTTCGCGTCTTACAGCAGTTAGTCGAGGACGAAGGCTCTCAGTTTCCAGCGGCTATTTCCGTTCTTCGGGAGTAAGTTTACATAGACGATTTCCTGTTCGGAGGCGATAGTCACGATTCCGTTCGTCACCTAAGAGATCAAACCATCGAGCTCTTAGGAACAGGAGGCTTCTCCTTACGAAAATGGGCGAGTAATGACTCCACGCTCTTGTCCGACATTCATCCGAGAAACCACGGCCTTGCTACCGGTAAATCTTTACAAACCAACGAAATAATCTCAGTGCTTGGTATTAGTTGGAATCCAGCGTTAGACACGTTTAATTTTAAATTGAACATACCGACCGAATTGCCTCGAACTAAAAGGGTGATCCTTTCAACCATTGCAAAACTTTTCGATCCCATCGGTTGGATCGCGCCTATTCTCATCGTCGCTAAAGTATATATGCAGACATTGTGGTCTAGCCGCTGCGATTGGGATGATGTTCTTCCAGCAACCCTCCTCACGGAGTGGCAGACGTTCTATGAACAACTGCCCGACCTGGAGCATCTGTCCATCCCACGAAAACTCGCACCGCGAGTTATTCAATCCACAAGCCTCCACGGATTTTCCGACGCTTCCACGAAAGCTTACGCCGTCGCTATTTACATGCGTAGCGTGCTGTGTGATGGCTCCATACACACCTCTCTCCTCGTATCGAAAACACGAGTGGCCTCAGTCAAGACTGTCAGCGTACCTCGACTGGAATTATGCGCTGCGCTGCTCCTTGCTCGCCTTTTACGATTCGTACGGACCGCGTTACATCAAGAAATGATTGAGGCTCATTGTTGAACAGACTCCAGTGTCACGTTAGCCTGGCTGAGTAAACCGCCCACCCGTTGGAAGATGTTCGTCGCGAATCGCGTAGCGAAAATTCTCGAGCTAAATCCTCAAGTGCAATGGCATCATGTACCAACACAAGACAATCCCGCCGATTGCGCTTCCCGGGGGATGCCCGTTAAACAATTGAAGCAGCATCGATTATGGTGGTTCGGTCCCCAATGGTTGCAACAGCAAACACCTTGGCATCCCGTAGCTAACTCTTCGTTTCATGAGACCTCGCTCGAAGAAAGGAATTCGTCTGTGTCCCTTTTGATCACCGGTGTCGAACAGTGGGATTTGGTAACGCGCTACTCTTCGTGGTCGAAACTCTTGCGGATTACCGCATACATGATCCATTTCATCCAAGTCCTCCGTATTCGAATAAAACAAAAGGATAAAGGAATACCTACCAAAACTGTAACAGCTCCCGCAGTGTCGATGATTTTAAGTCCTGCCTCGATCCGAAACGCCAAAAAATTTTGGTTGAGCAGGATCCAATCCGACGCATTCCCGGAGGAAGTAAGAGCTCTACAAGCTTCCAGACCTCTCCCTAAATCGAGTTCTCTCCTTTCTCTAGCACCATATCTGGATGAGGAAGGGTTGATGCGAACTAAAGGGCGGTTAGCCAATTCCCAACTTCCTGAAAAAGCAAAAACACCTATAATCCTTCGATCACACCCACTCCTTACCATATTAATCGAAGAAACCCACCGAAAATTATTACACGCGGGACCCAATCTCACGCTCGCTTACTTACGTAACGAGTTTTGGATTGTCCGAGCACGAGCCACCATTAGAAACGTCCTTTATAAATGCGTCGCGTGCACGCACGAGAGAGCCGCCGTTCCTTCCGAGCTCATGGGCGATTTACCTGCACCGCGAGTTACAAGGGTGGAACGACCTTTTATTCATACAGGCGTTAATTATGCAGGTCCGATCCAAATTAAAACTAACAATAAGTCCGGCCGTGGACAAAAATCCCATAAGGCGTACATAGCTATTTTTATCTGTCTAACCGTTAAGGCAACGCACATATAATTAGTCAGCGTTTATAGCAGCGTATCACCGATTTGTCTCTCGCCGTGGACTTCCTCGGTCAATGTATTCGGATAACGGTACCACGTTCAAAGGAGCGAACCGCGAACTAAGCATGTCCTTTCGGTCAGCCATCAATTCTGCGGATCTTCACCATCGACTAATAAACGACGAAATAGAGTGGCATTTTTTGCCCCCAAACGCTCCCAATTTCGGCGGCCTGTGGGAAGCCGCGGTTAAAAGTATGAAATACCATTTAAAGCGTACCATCGGTGAACACACTTCAACATTCGAGGAAATGACCACACTATTATGTCGCGTCGAAGCGTGTCTGAATTCGCGACCGATTGGAACTGTTTCCGATAGTCTTGACGATTACAACGCGTTAATACCCGGTCATTTTTTAATCGGCGCACCACTTGTAATCTCGCCTGAATCAAGCGTATTAAATGTAAGAGACAATCGATTATCTCGCTGGCAACTGATCCAAAAATTGTCCGAAACTTTCTGAAAAGCATGGAGTAACGATTATCTCCATACCCTGCATCAACGACCGAAATGGAAGACGAAACAAAATCTCACCAAAGTGGGTCAGCTCGTGCTACTTCGCCATCCCAGTCTTCCACCCAGTCGATGGGAGCTGGGACGAATCACCGCGTGCCATCCAAGAAACGACGGTCTGGTCAGAGTGGTCACCGTAAAAACTGCGCATTCGGAATATACGCGTCCCATTTCAAAAATCTGCTTCCTTCCCGTCGCGATAAATGCCGATGCCGAGCAATCTACAACGCAAAATAGTAATGCGTAATCCTGCCGGCACGATCATTACCATGCCTTGCGTTTACTTTTAAGACAACCGACTATTTAATTGTTATGGAGTCTCTGTACTTACCGTAATATCGCCGAACACTGTATGCACCGTAAACTACACGAATGAGTCACTCGCATTCCATCCGTGTTCATGTTCTCGCGTCGCTTTGTTGAATGAATCCATTCAACGGGGGGCGACGTATACGAATCTCGAGCAATACCGACGACGGGCTCAAGTTGGCGCCTCGATCGGTATACCCAAATCGTAAACCGCCGGTTCGCGATTAGCGCGCCGAAAAAGTCTCTCCGAGCGCCCGAACGGTCACCGAGTACACCTGTTCGTTGCGATCTTTCAAACGTACCGCATCAATTCAAATTCGCTCAGTTCTAAAGTGTTCGTGGCGATCAATAACCAATTCCGTTTCGTGTATTTCTGTTCTTTATTTGTATTTTATTGTTATTGTAACGTTAACTAGTTGTTTAGTTGTATTAAATTGGAAATACAACATTCAAAGAACAGTGCCGATTTTCCTCCTCGAAATCCAGTGACTATCCCACGCTAAAGTAAACCAGTGATTTCCTACGGACTGGTGTCCCCATATTCACCGAATCACCACACCATCCGAAACAAATATTATAACTAAAAATTTAAGAATCAAATGATTGAAGACAGTTTTGAAATCTGTTTATAATATAGAAAAAATAAAATGTATACAATAGAAAATTTTTCTATATTATAAATAGATTTCAAAACTGTCTTCAATCATTTGATTCTTAAATTTTTAGTTATAATATTTTATAATTGTATCGTTGGTAGCTAAAAATAATAACGAATAATAACAGAATATAATTAATAATAAGTATGAAATAATAATACTAAAAAAAATTAAACATTGTAAATATAAAAATTGGATGTATATTAAGCCCCATCATTGATGCTGGTTGCGCGTAGCCACGGCACTGACGGCGAGGAGAGCGAGCTATGGCCGCCTGGCCATACACCGCGCACGTGCTCCTGGCAGATATTTTTTCGATTTTCTGGAATTGCATACAGCTACAACATTAACGCCGCATAGTTTCCTCATCAGAAATGTCTATAGAATTCGATGCTGTATAGCGAATTCGCGCTACATAAATAACTTTTTCTAAAAATGCAAAAATAATACATAGGAAATACGTGCAACGGCCGTTTTTTAAACTTTCATCAATATTTGCACCTATTTAGAATTATGCAATATAACAACTATATATACGAATTTATTCGGGACACTCTCCTTTATCTTTTAAAATTAATTTGAATGTCCTAGTTTTTTTAGTTTCCTCGAAATATCGCATTTTCTACCCAAAACTCGTGTTTTTACTGTGGCGGATCGCCGCCGAAAATTCTGGACGCGCGTGAACGCTCGCTATGCGGCACGAGTGTAAAAGAACATTCACGAACGATCGCTCTACGGCGCGAGCGTGGAAAAACTTTCGCGAGCCCACGCGCTAGAACATTCGCGACGAGGCGTGTGCGACGAGGTGCGCGCTAGAACGTTCGCGATAAAAAATCGACTATATAAATCGCCCGATTCGCGAATCAATTAAGCAATCAATGTGTCAGCAATCAATGTCAGTACTTGCATGTTACAAACACGTAAGAAGGTGGCAACCGACGAGTGAACATCGTCTGTGCATACCGAGCGAATTTTCAAGCGAATTTCACAGTTTTGTGATTGTTCAACAGTGTTTTTCGATTACTAAAGTGATTTCTAGCACGAGTTCGATCGTTAATTCTAAAATCCCATTATTAAGTGGTCGGCGAAAGTGGTCCTTCGTCGTGAAGTCGAAGTTACCTAACCTAGACGCCGACGTGGCTGCCCGAGCGTGGAGCCCGTTATTCCTGAGGCTGCTTCCCTGCGAGAGCTATCAACTAAGGACAATTCGGTAAATCAGGAGGAAATTATTTCCGATAAAGGTGGGCTGGTGGAGTCTACCGCTACTAGGAGTTTGGTGAGTCATTCGCTTTCCATCAATCACTCTCCCGCAGGTGACTTCAGGTTTATTCATTCATCGGTTGGGGAATCGGTCTCCCCAACCCCCGTTGTTCGGGATAAATCCCGAACCATCGAACCATCCAAACCGCGCTCTCGTTCTCTCGCTCCCACCTCTTGCGTGTCTCTCTTTGTTTTGAAGCGTACTACGCGGTGAGGGGGGCGGAGAGCGAGACGAGCTAGCTCGCGAAAGATCGCGAAAGCCCGCTCTACGCGAACCTTCGCGGTCGGTGACATCTATTTTGTAAATATTGCGTCGAGAAGGTTCGTACTTCGAGAACTATCGACCTCGTTAGATTTATATACACGCCGAATTCTCGAAAAGAGTCAGTGTATGTTTGGAATCTATCAGCTGTTCAATCGCTAGCGCTCAATCGACGTCATTGTAATTTTGCGGCCCTTTTAATAAAATCTGACCTAAGCGAACTTTTCTCGTGGTGACTTACACCCTCGCAACTCCCTCCTTTACGACGCGAACGCATCGGACACGATCCGGACCTTTTGCTCTCTTAGCGTAACGAGATTGAACCGGAGAAATCAAACTTTCGGCAATCGAGTCGCACACCGTGTAATTCATCCATGCAAAACTCATCCTCGTCCGACAGCTCTGCTGATTCGCAGCTTCGTGCTAAGTCGATTAAATTAATCGACATGCCGGCTAGCCTTCAGGCGAGTGGTACCCCCTCCAAGGAGGAGTTGAGTCGAATTCTCCTCGCGAATCGCGAGAAATTCCCCATCTTGGCCGCTGCGAGCGGCGTTTCATCTAAATTCGAAAACCCCAACCGCGTGGCCCCCGTTAATTCATCAAACAAAATGGACGCCATCCCATGCGTCCCTACAAGTAACCGTTTCAGCGTTCTCGCTGACGCATTCGATTGTTTGGAGGCGGACACCAGCTCTCCCTTGCAGAATTCGTCCTCGGCCGGTACTAGTACCGGCGGTTGTTCTAATACCGACACTGATAAACTGGTGGTGGAACCCAACAGTCACTCGCGCCGAACCTCGGAGAAGGTTCCACCAATCTATGTCTCCCATTTTTTTTGCTCAGCCCCGGTTTTCGAGAAGCAACTCATCGACTTATGCGGCAAAACCTTCAAACTTAAGTTGCTCAAAGAAGGGATCCGATCCAATTCGATAATCTCGACTCTCATAAAAAAATGATTAACTTCCTTAAAGAGAACAATAAGAATTTCTTTACTTTTACAAGGAACAGCGAGAAGTTTCTTAGCGTTGTCCTTCGTGGTCTCCCTGCCACTCCTACGGACGCTGTCCTGTCCGAAATCAAGAACTCCGGCTTGTTGCCAACCTCCATATCACAGATTGGCAAGTCGACTTCCAAGCCAATCTTCCGTGTCAACTTCCCTGCCGGTACTAGTCTCTCTCAAGTCAATAACATTGGCTTCCTGTCTTCAACCAGAGTCTATTGGGTCAGATATTATTTCAATAAGAACCATACTCAGTGTTTCCGCTGCCAGGCCTTCGGGCACTCAGCGTCAAAGTGCAACATGCCCCCGAGGTGTGTTAAATGTGGTGCCAAACATCACACTGCGGATTGCTCCAAGACGCCTAATACCCCTGCGAAGTGCGCGAACTGCGGCGGGCAGCACACAGCCAACTACTCCGGCTGCCCCTCGCTACTGGATTATCTTAGTCGTCGAGACTCCAAGAGGTCCAAGCCTCTTGCCCCTCCGTCGGCGATTGACTTTCCGAGCCTCAAAAACCGGCAAAATCTGAGCAGTTTGGCCTCCCCTCCTAGCCGTCCCGCCAGGCCATCCCGCCCCATGGGTCCTCTTTCGTCTGAGGAGCCCGCGCCTCGTGCGTTGTCATACGCTGATGCTGCTAGGTCTGGGCCACTGCCCCGTATTCAGTCGGCTCCTTCCGACGAGGGGGCTAAGCTCAATGAATTAATGAGCGAGTTCCAGGCCCTTCATTCACTGGTAGATGTTGATTTAATGTTATCGACCGTCAAAACCCTCAATGCTCGCCTTCGTGGCTGTAATTCTGATGCACAAAAGTTTCAAGTCTTTATCTCAGTTCTTGGTAGCTTAAAATAAAATCTATGGCTTCCTTCCCCAACATTCTTCTATGGAATATCAGGTCCTTCAAAAGGAACAGAAATGAGCTTCTCCTTCTCATCTCGAAGGAACAACCTGATATTGTGCTGATCACAGAAACTTTTCTGTCTCCCACTGATGTCGTCAGCATCCCAGGCTTTTCCATGGTTAGACAGGATAGAATCTCTGGCACTGGAGGCGGGGTTGCTGTTCTTCTTAATAAAAATCTCGCTCACTTCGTGATCAACACGAATAGAGTTGATGGTTTGAGTTCTGCGCTGTTAAACTGAGGCATCCAAAATTCTATGTGGGGGTAGCCTACGTCCTACCCTCCACCACTCTCTCTCCCTCCCATTTGGATAATTTGACCAGTATTGGTTCTCCATTTGTCATTGGCGGTGACTTTAATGCCAAGCACCGCCATTGGAATAATTCCAGGGCCAACCCCAGCGGGAAAATATTTTATCAGCACTTCTCCAACAACAACTACGACGTGATTTTCCCAGATCACTTCACCAGGTCGGTCCCTGGAGTGAGCCCCTCCACCTTAGACATCTTTCTGATAGACTCGGACCTTTCATTCATATGTGACACCCGTGACCCGGGTCCCTCTGACCACTCTCCGGTGGTCCTTGCTGCATCTACGGAGAGCCCCTCCCGTGGGATTGATGTCGAGATTGATTGGGAGAAGTATCGATCTCTGACGGGCAACTTTAATATGCGTTCTGCCTTCGCTGGTCCGCGGGATATCGATGATGTTGTCCGGAGCATAGTCACCCTGTTGCATTCCGCTAGAAAGGCTGCCACTCTCAAAATTGACACATCTCGCACTCGACACGCGTTTCTTCAAAATGATCCTTATCTCCTCTCGCTCATCAGGAAAAGGAGGCATCTTAGAAAGTACGCCCAGCGTTTTGGATCCTCCTTTTTACATCCGTTTGTTCGCGACCTCACTGCTTCCATCAGAAGACAAATTTCATATCTTACACATAAGGACTGGATTAATAAACTGGGTTCCTTCCAAAAACCTGACCCTACCTTTTGGCCTGTCTATAAATTTCTTGCCGGTAAATCTACAAGTACTCCGCTTCCTTTCTTGAGTAGGGGTGGCCAGCTTATTTCTAGTGCGCCTGAAAAAGCTAAGATTCTCGCGGACCAGTTTGAGTCAGTCTACATCGAGGCTAGCGCTGCTAGCTCTCCCCTTCAATCAACATCATCTAAGCATCATCTACATGGAGGTGATGAAGCGGGCTAAGGAGGAAGTAGATCTGCAGGCCCTGTGAATTGGCAGCATCAAGGTAGGGAAAGTTGTCACCGGGGACTGCGTAGTCGAGGTCCCCGGCGAGGGAAGGGCCGAGAAGGCCACCGAACCAGTAAACCACCTCGGCGAAGTGTTCGATGGCGAGAAGGTCAGAGTCGTGCAGCCTGTCATATGTGGCAACGTGGGGCTGACGCGGTTCGACGACTCCGTCACCGCGGCTGAGGTGGCGGCGGCGCACAGTAGGCCAAAACGGCAAATTAGCTGTTCATTTGTCAAAAATTCGATTTTCCTAGATCGATATGAAACGAGCATATATTGCTTACTAAATACCTGTCGAATTCAAAACCGATGAAATTAATGAAATTCATTAAAAATTGTAGTCATAACAAGCATTCAAAGATCAGACTTTTATGAATGCTATTTTTCACCGAAAAATTTACTCTTTTTTATATTGATGCCCTGACAAAAGTATTAAACATTTTTGCAAAATTTTTTTTTCTTTAATAAACAGCATATGTTTATATTGAGAATACACATGCCATGACAAATTATTAGCTGTAGTTTATTTACAAAATAATTCTCAATGAACTAAAGATTATTTTCATAGTTGTTCATTTTTAGCAAGGGATATCTTTAAAAGTTCAAAGAGTTGCGTGCTCTATCATAGTGCAAAATTTTTAGCAGGATTTCCTTATTTTAATCCGAAAGGAATCATGTCCCCCCTCGTCCCACCGCAGAAATTATTATTGTTTGAAGCGTCGCGTGACACACGCTTCAGCAATACGTAGGTATATATTGTGTATTTAGTCGAATAGACATTACAATATTTTATTATATATTCTGTAAGTATATTAATTAATTCATTCGACTTTATTTCAAGAATATGTAATGGCAACATTTAACTTATATGTAGCAGAGTACGACTGGTTTTATATGCCATTAATTTGCACAAAATATTATTGCATGGTGCAGATATAATACAAAGTGCTGGCTTGCCCATTGGAAACCAGCTTGGAAACCTTCATTGGAAACCTTTTTGTTTTCTGAAGAAGCAATGGAGACACGAAACAAAGATTTCTGAGATATTAGAAGAGACCACACACGAAAATTTTCGCAATTAGAAACATTGACGGACCTTTTTCAGACTTTATTATATACGTCCAATATTTTAATATCTTCAATTTCGGCAGAAAACAGAAAAATTTCTAAAACACTTTCGCGTTTTAATATTTTCAAGGATGAAATAGAAAAATTAATGTTACAAGAAGACCTACAAGACGATGACGACGATGATACATAAATAATAATAAATAAATTTTATTTTTATTCATAAAAATTGTTTCCATGTTAAACTTACGTTTACGTTAATAAAAATTATGCTTATAAACTGAACTCCACATTAAGAGTATAGTGTATTCACTAACTTTTTGAAATATAACGTTTATTTTTGTTTTATTTTTAATTTTTTCGGCAAGAAAATAATCCGGTGTGATTAAATGTAATAATAATACTTGTTTTAAATGCTGGGACGACACAGCGGCCGCTATACTTTCGTTTCAAGTCTTTAAATAACGCTACAATTGACCGTGAACAGCTAATTCGTCGTTCTGGCCCACTGTGCGGCGGTGGCTCGGCTCTCTGGTTGCCCCTTCACCCAGGTGAACATGGGTGACATTAAGAGGAGTCTCTACAGCCTGGGAGCTGTGTGGGTGAGATGCCTCCTGGGCGCCGTCAGAAGACTAGCCACGGAGGGGACTATGAAGATAGGCTGGTCGCTGGCCAAAGTGGAAGTAGTGGAGGGGGGAGGGGGGCAAGGGGTGCGCCCCAGCCCCAAAAACCATACGGAAGAAGGCTAAGGCGGCACCGGCGGCCATCCACAAGACAGAGCAGGAACCGAGACAGCCCACCCCAACACCAACCAAGGAAGTGGAGGAAAAGGCTATGGCCGAAGAGGGAACCCTAATGAGGGCTGAAATGGACACCACCTTGTAGGACGGGGCAAAAAGCCCCAATTCCACAACGCGATTTGAATCACTCGGCCAGGGCGCAGGATATGTTCCTGCATACCCTAGCCGAGTGGGGATCGTGTACAGGGGTCGTCGCGGAGCTGTACCGAATCCCTGCCAGTAATACTAACTACGTGGATGAGGACGGGTCCGTGGCGATCGTACACGTCCCGCGTACACAATGCAAAATCTCAGGCCCGAGAAGCCTTCTTTGGGTCCCTGAGAAATGACCCGTGGGCGCGCCCATACAAAATGGTCATGGGCAAACTCAGACCATGGACGCCCCCGGTCACGGAGGGACTCGGTCCCGAGATCCTGGAGGCCGGTCCAATTTGTCTGGACCAAGGACCACAGGGTCACCGAAGAGGTGCTCGCCAGGGCAGCTAAATGCATGACGGCCCGGAGTGCAGGGTCTGGGGGAAGGCCTTGCGCGTTCTCGGCCCCCGGCTGCAGCGGCTGTTCGACAGTTGCTTGCGGTCGGGGCGCTTTCCGTCCCAGTGGAAGTGGAGAAGGATGGTCCTGCTCCAGAAGGAGAGGAAGCCCGCGACGAGTCCATCTTCGTACCGACCAATAGTGTTGCTCGACGAGGTGGACAAGCTGTTTGAAAGAATAATAGCGGACCGCCTCGTTGGGCACTTAAAGTGGAATGGTTCGGACCTCGCGCCATGTCAGTACGGCGTCCGGGATGGGCGTAGCACGATTGATGCAGTGCATCGTGTGCATCCTCGCGGAGGCGGCAACCTCAAAGGGGGGAATCGCGCTGGGTGTCAGTCTTGACATCAAGAACGCGTTTAACTCCCTACCCTAAGAGAGGATAAGGGTGGCCCTCAAATACCACGAGGTGCCTCCTTACCTTTTTTTTGTTTGTGGAAGAGAGAAATCCTTAATGGACACCTGGGAAGATGGTCCAGGTAGTGTGCGAATCTCGCTTCCGGTACGCACCTAGTGTGGGCGGTTTCGGCGCCCTTTCGCGATGGCTTTTGGGCCAGGTGGTCTCGTCAAGTTCCTCGGGGAGGTCTTTGCGCAAGCGCTCCAACCTCCAGCTTCATCCTGTCTTTGTTTTTTTACTAATCTTTCTTTTTTTAAATCATGGTAGTAAAATGAAAATGTCAGTAAAAAAAAATTCATTTCCATTTCTTCGAAGACAAATGGTTGGGGGTGGTGTAATGATTTGGGCTGGAATTTAAACGGAGTGGATACAAACGCAAAACAAATGTACATTTTCTTCAAGGAAAAATAAATTATCAAAAATATATAAATTTAATCTCAAAAAAAAAGTAATGAACACGCACTACGAATTACTACTGATAAATTTGTTTTTTAACATGGCAATGCTGCAATTCTCCGAATTAAAGTCGCAGAACAATTTTTTCAAAGAGAAATCGTATCGGTTTTACCGTTGCCCGCATGCTCCCTGGACCTGAATATTATTGAAAATAATTGGGGAGAACTAGCACGTGCTGTATATAAGAATGGAAAACAGTATGATAATATTAAACAATTAAAAGAAGCTATTAAGATACATTGGGATAATTTGCCACAAAATACAATTAAAATGTTATAGAAATCCTTACCAAAGCGAGTACTCGAAGTAATAGAAAATAAAGGCGGATTATTATTATTATCATATCATTATTAACTTTGTATTAATTGCAATGTAACTTTCTTTTTTATGAAAATATATGTATAAATTCTGTGAATGTGCTATCATTTCGCCGGCACTATTTGTATATTTCTTCTACTTGCTCAAAAACCTAGCAAGGTCAACCATATTTACTAAGAAGTTCCTTCTCTCTGTCATGTAACAATTAGAATGGTATGTATTACATTAAAAAATTCTAAGTAGTTTTCAAGAAATTAAAGATAGCACACATGTGCTATCATTTTGGCCGGGAGTGTAACATCCCTGGAGAAGAGTTTTTCTTTCCAACATGGCAATTTCATATTCGGAACAATTACCTACCAATAGTTTAGTTACCGACAGTATTAAACTATTACCGACATATATCAAACTTATGTATTTAATCTCGACGGTCGGTAACCAATGTATTTATATTTTTAATTTTAATCATTATTTTACGTTTCTAATTTAAAAGGAGTAATATTTTTCATTAAATCAATCAAAAGCTAAGTTAATTTATTTAAAAACAAAACTAATGTATTATTTTATAGCCATGGTAATAAATGTATAATTCTATAAGGAAAATTCCGCAATGCTATGTGTTTACGTGCCGCGAAGCTCGCCCCGAATTTCCTGGAATTCTCGCGTAGTCCTAGAGAAGGATAGAAATATATTTTACAATTGCGATATTATTAGTTATTAAAAACTATTAGCTAAACAAATCAGTTAATACATATCAAGCGTACTAATATTATGTTATTCGGAACTAAAGTCATATGTTAGTTTATTGCAGTATATATTGTAAATTATAATATTGTTCAATGGAATGTACTAGAAGCATCCTATGCTTATACATTTAGCTCCGATCCGTATAGAAGTCGTGCGTAGTACATAGAAGGTGATAGAAAATGCAATTTCATTAAAACACTATTAAATTACTATTTTTATATCAGGAATATAAATCATTATGTAGAATGCGATATTAATAATGTAATTAAATCGTTCGTTTGTATAATTAATGTCTAATTACGAATTTATACGACAATTATATATTTCGACGTTATGGGGGTTTTCCGGGAATTCGCCAGGCTGGCGAGTATAAAAGGCCGAGCGGAGCTCGCCAAAATCGCAGAACAGTTTTCGAAGTCGAGCCAGCTAGAAGTCTTCAGATAAGTATAACCGGAACAGTTTTCGCTGTGAAGAGCCGCAACGATTCTTAATACTTGACTGGTAAAGCGGGTATACGCCATTTGGATACCTGATTGTGGGGTCGTTCTAGTAGCTAGCCAACGCAGGCTCCCCATTCAAACGGTCTCGTATCTGAAACTCCGCTAGGAGAGTGCTATACTTGGCGCCAAGAAAGGCTAAGATATCGAAAGGATAGCTCTCAACTACTCATATTTGATTTTACATCGGATTGCTAACGCGCCATCAGATTCTCGGAACTCGCTCTGGGTCGTTTCGTAGCTAGCTAACGCAGGCTCCCCATTTGAGCGGCTTGGTCTCTGAAGCCCCTGTCTTTTGGGTGGCAGTTCAGTAATCACGATTTTATAATTAGAATCAATTGATTTGCTACCCTGTTAGACTTATACTGTTCATCCTATTCTGGTATCGTTGGGCCGTTCTAGTAGCTAGCGAACAGCAGGCTCCCCCTTCAAGTGGTCTTGCATCTGAAACTCTGTTAGGAGAATGCTATACTTAGCGTCAAGAAAGGCTAAGACATCAAAACGAGAGCTCTCAGCTACTCATATTTGATTTTTGGTCGGAATGCTAACGCGCCATCAGATTCTCGAAGTTCGCTCTGGGTAGTTTCGTAGCCAGCAAATAGCAGGCTCCCCATTTGAGCGACTTGGTCTCTGAAGCCCGTGTCTTTTGGGTGACAGTTCAGCAATTACGATTTCATAATTAGAGTCAATTTTGATTTGCTACCGTGTTAGACTTATGCTGTTCACCCGATTCTGGTATCGTTGAGTCATTCTAGTAGCTAGCGAACAGCAGGCTCCCAAATTAAGCGATCTGGTGTTGGCTGTCGGTGTTCGTTTTGACAAAAAGGGTCATGGACAATTAGTTGTCGAGATAAATTAAAAAAGAGTAACTGTTCCGAGGAAAATTCATTACATTCAAACAAATTTTGGAATTTTAATTAATAAAAGAATAATGTTCTGTCATTAGCGTAATTTCCGTAGTCGACTACACCGCGTTTAATTTATTTGAGTACATAATTCACCGTTGCCGGGCGCTAAAGAACTGACGACAATTGTTCGCTGAAATATTATTAAAACGTAATTTTTACTACAGATGTTGTAACTACACGAACTCGAGGTGTTTCGAATCTGCATCAGGTAGGTATTTATACTTGTGGGTTTCAAATAACTCCGTTAGTTTTTCGACGAACTGTTTGTGGTACTCGTTGATCTGTTCCTTTGTAGGATGTGATATTTTTGGTATCTCTATTGGACTGCCAACTGAAAAATGGAGAATAAGACTTGTAAAAATCTTCTACAAGAGATCATTTCTGTTCTTAACGTTACCTACCTGAACCTGGCACCCGACTTTCAAAAATTTTATTTCTTTCAATTGCATCGTATTTAGCATCGTTTGTACCCGTTTGTACCACCTTTGTTTTCGTTTGTACCCCAAGGGGTGAAAAGTTACTAGGGGGTGAAAAATACCCCAGCACCCCACTTTAACATTTTTTAATTCTTTCAAAGCCATCATAAAAAGGGACGTCCGTAGAGGTTTGTACCACCCTCACTTTCGTTTGTACCCCAAGGGGTGCGTTTATACCGCGTTTTGAAAGTACGTCCAAGGGGTAACTTCGCCATTTTTTGAGATATTCCAAATCTTCTTGCGGGTGGTGATTCCTAGTCGTTTGTACCCGTTTGTACCACCCTCACATTTGTTTGTACCCCAAGGGGTGCGTTTGTACCGCCTTTCGGAACTACCCCCAAGGGGTAACTTCGCCATTTTTTGAGATATTCCAAATCTCCTTGCGGGTGCTGATTCCTATTCGTCTCTAGAGGTTTGTACCACCTTTACTTTCGTTTGTACCTCAAAGGGTTCGTTTGTACCGCCTTTTGAAAAAAATCCCCTAGAGGTAACTTCGTCAATTTTGGGAATTTTTTAAATCTTCTTGGGGGTGCTGTTTCCTCTTCGTCTCTAGAGGTTTGTACCACCTTTACTTTCGTTTGTACCTCAAAGGGTTCGTTTGTACCGCGTTTTGAAAAAAATTCCCCTAGAGGTAACTTCGTCAATTTTTGGAATTTTTCAAATCTTCTTGGGGGTGCTGTTTCCTATTCGTCTCTAGAGGTTTGTACCACCTTTACTTTCGTTTGTACCTCAAAGGGTTCGTTTGTACCGCCTTTTGAAAAAAATTCCCCTAGAGGTAACTTCGTCAATTTTGGGAATTTTTCAAAACTTCTTGGGGGTGCTGTTTCGTCTTCGCTTGCAGAGGTTTGTACCACTTTTACTATCATATATTTATTTGTAATTTCGATTGTTGAACGTACATCGATGACTTTACTACAATATGGTATTGCAAGTAAATATAACACAAATTACATCCTGCTTGGTGTCATTTTCATCAGAGATACGAGGCAAATACGATAGTAAAAGTTCCATTGACGGAAAACCAAAAATAAAGAATTTTGAGTTTTGAATTTAATTGTCAGAACACGCGTGAGTCTTTTAATTTTTGCCGGACGCTTCAACCGTCTGCCTCTCTTTCTTTTCCATTCGCTTTCCGTTTTTATGTTAAAAACTTTATTCACTCGTTACACATACAATTGTTAACGTAATTATATCATGTTTGGTGTCATGTTAATCAGGAAAGCTAGATAAATACGACAGTAAAAATTTTATGAAAAATTAGTAAGAAATAAGAAAATTGCGTTCATTTCCTTTTCTTGCATTAGTATGTGTCACCGATATTTGATTCTCGTTGTTTCGGCGACTGAATGTGATTTATTCTTGACTGATTCCGAGGAGGATTCCACCAGTAGTGGGGATAAAATTTTTACTCTTACGTTAGAGATCTTTTTCACATTTACGGAGAGAATAGTGTATAGTATTAATTCGTAATAAGCAATTCGCTCGGGTCTGGCGAGTTGCTTGTTACGAATCACGTATACTATTCGGCTTGCCTTTGTTCCCAAGCGCGACGACGCGACGGTAGCGGTAAACTATAAAGTAATCGGTCGAGCAGAGATGTTATTCTTTAGACAAGGACAGAATATAACATTCTTTCCCTTTTTAATACAAGTAAGATTTTTTGAATGGAACATGTCTATGTATAATATACCGGATTCGTAACAAACAAATGGTCAGACCCGAGCAAGTGGCTTATTACGAATCAATGTAGAATTAGTTGAATGGACGACAGAATCGCTATGCATCAGAGTGAGAAAACAATATATATATTCTGTCCTCTTTCCACTAAACTGTTCGGTTGACCGTGAAAATTTATGACTTCTTCGGTTTCGCGGACCTCTCACTCTTTCTCGGATCTCTCACTCAGCAGCCGACTTTAAACAAACAAGAGGGGATAGAAATTTGCTTGTTACGAATCACAAAACTGTTGCTTGTTACGAATCAATACTGTATAATGATTAGAGGTCGATGCACTTTTTTTGAAAATCGTCAAAGTGCAGATCCATAAGATAATTATTGTAAAGTTAAGAAGGTTTGAAATATTGAACATTTTTTAAATAGTTTTTACTCGGGTGGTTTGCACGTTGAGCCCAAGGTTAACGTAGTTGTTATTTTCTGATTCCGAATGTAATTTAAAAAAGCCGAGGCGATTCTCAGATTTATTACTGCTACGGTAATTTATAGAAGGCCGAGTGCCGAACGGTCAACCCTGTAACGGTTTGGGCCTGATGACCGTTGGCGGAGATATTGAGGACTTCCCAGTTTCAGAAAGTCACCCCCTTTTCCATTCTTCGTTTTCTTCCCACTTTTTCGTTGTACCGAGAGAATATATATTTTGCATTCTATTCAATGACATTTGTTTTGCAACACTTCGCTTGTGAATAAAATATTGAACTTTATTATTTATTATTAAAAATTAGACACTGCCTCGCTCTCCACTTCACTACCTCCTATAGTTTTGAATGATTTAGTTTACAGAAAGTATTGTGCTTCGTAATCAATGACTTGTCATGGTGCTGCGTAGCGCGTGAAAAGCGGTTAGGATATTCTAGAAGGATCTGGTCACAGAGTGGGGAGAATAAAGAGACCGCATGGCACTTAACCCAGAACCTTCACCGAATACCCATCGCTGATAATTAAAAAAATAGTATATCTAACATGCATACGTCCCGCTTTGGTCGTTGCATTTATACAAATTTTAAATTTTCTAACAGTATAGCAGATTGAAAAAACAGCCATATAAAATTGAATTAGACGAACAATAACAGGAATATTCTATACAGAAGATAAGTTATAAATTTTGTCCGCAATGCCCACATATGCAAAGTACTGTGCAGCGCGTTGATGCGTCATAAACAAAAGGTACCACTCATCGCAATAAAGATGTTATTTCATTTTTTAACCGACTTCGAAAAAGGGGGAGGTTACTCAATTCGATCAGTATATTTTTTTTTTTGTTTAAGTTAATGTAGTCAATGAAGAAGTATACAAAATATAAACGAAACGTGATGTGATTAGAAACGTTTTAATATTTTTAATTCGTTGTTAAATTAATAATATAATTTACGCGTTAATTTAATTGCTATATTTTATTGATTTATATGAACGGAGCGATCATGACCATCGCGCTAGCCACCTCTTTAATCTTCTTTATACAGTAATTTAATTCTCAGTGTAATGTAGGTCGGAACCTAAACCTTACACTGTGTAAACAGCAGACATGAAAATCGAAATTCGACAGCTCTTTATTACCCGCCGCGGCTTGTCTTTGCCGGCGTTAACAAAAGCGAGCCGCCGCGCCACCGACTCGCCAAACTAACAGAAAAAGCCGGCGAGACATTTAAATGCTTGTCGATGTTTTAACAGTCTTTCCAGAAGCAATACAGGAATTGATTCGGAAAGACGTCGGGGGAAAAGGGACACATTGCGAAGTGAAAATTCATTCGCTGTTTTCAAGCCGGTCTGTGGGGAATTTGTATTCTTCGTTGCAAAGTCAAAAATCACTTACGGATCCTGAATCGACATGTTAGAGCAATCCGTTCTTTAATGAATGATAAATATTATCCAAATTATGCCATGTTTGGTCTCAATTTAATTGAAAAACCCTCACAAAAATGTTACACAAGTTAGCAGTCAAAAAATGTAAAAATTAAAAAATTCTATTTCTATATTACGAACATTTATTTATATCAGAAACATTTATAATTTTTCTATACATTAGAAAAAATTATATTGCTATATCAGATTGCGTCAAAGGCAAAGCGGTGAATACAGTGTTGCATTTGATTGACTCGAGCGAGACTAACATAAGCGCAGCAATAACGCAAGGCATAGGCGCAGAAAGAGATGTTTTGCGTACTGTGAGAGGGAAACAAGAGCAGCACTCTGAGACGAATTACTGTATGTAGTACACTATTTTCTCCATAGGTATGAAAATTTCGAGTCTGAAATTTCACAATTATAGAATAGGTATTGCATTTTTTATAGTGTACTGAACGTAGAAAAGATTAGCGATACAAAAAAAGTGTGCAGCCTTCTAAATTAAAAAGTTATAATTCTATGTCTTCGGTTTTTCGTAAATGACACTTTTACTATCGCATTTGTTTCGTTTCTCTCATGAAATAATACCACACACGATATAATTACAATCATAATTACTTGAGTAGTGAGTCGTTAGGAGCAATTCATAACTCTGCCGTATACGCGAATTTAGTCTTAAGTATAAAAGTCCGATTCATAGTTTACTAGAGAAGTAATTATGATTAGAATTTATTGTGTTTGGTGCCATTTCAAACAAGAAAGTTCCATAAAATTCCCATAAAATTTATAAAAATAAAAGTTCTATAATAAAATAATAAGAAATAAAATTGCGATATTTTCCCTTGCTTGCATTATTATGTGTCTCACCGATACTCAATGTTCGTCGGCTTTGTAAACGATCGGATATAGCCTTTGACTGTTTATTAACTTTTACTCTTACGACAAAGATGTTTTCCACATTTACGAACCCCATACTGTATATCTACAATGTCGCAGTTAACACTATGGTATTTTTTGAACAGTGGATATAGACGAACCCTTTGAGGTACAAACGAAAGTAAAGGTGGTACAAACCTCCACAGGCGAATAGGAAACAGCACCCCCAAGAAGATTTAAAAAATTCCCAAAATTGACGAAGTTACCTCTAGGGGATTTTTTTCAAAATGCGGTACAAACGAACCCTTTGAGGTACAAACGAAAGTAAAGGTGGTACAAACCTCCACAGGCGAATAGGAAACAGCACCCCCAAGAAGATTTGAAAAATTCCAAAAATTGACGAAGTTACCTCTAGGGGAATTTTTTTCAAAACGCGGTACAAACGAACCCTTTCAGGTACAAACGAAAGTAAAGGTGGTACAAACCTCTAGAGACGAAGAGGAAACAGCACCCCCAACAAGATTTGAAAAATTCCAAAAATTAACGAAGTTACCTCTAGGGGAATTTTTTTCAAAAGGCGGTACAAACGAACCCTTTGAGGTACAAACGAAAGTAAAGGTGGTACAAACCTCTAGAGACGAATAGGAAACAGCACCCCCAAGAAGATTTAAAAAATTCCCAAAATTGACGAAGTTACCTCTAGGGGATTTTTTTCAAAACGCGGTACAAACGAACCCTTTGAGGTACAAACGAAAGTAAAGGTGGTACAAACCTCCACAGGCGAATAGGAAACAGCACCCCCAAGAAGATTTGAAAAATTCCAAAAATTGACGAAGTTACCTCTAGGGGAATTTTTTTCAAAACGCGGTACAAACGAACCCTTTCAGGTACAAACGAAAGTAAAGGTGGTACAAACCTCTAGAGACGAAGAGGAAACAGCACCCCCAACAAGATTTGAAAAATTCCAAAAATTAACGAAGTTACCTCTAGGGGAATTTTTTTCAAAAGGCGGTACAAACGAACCCTTTGAGGTACAAACGAAAGTAAAGGTGGTACAAACCTCTAGAGACGAATAGGAAACAGCACCCCCAAGAAGATTTAAAAAATTCCCAAAATTGACGAAGTTACCTCTAGGGGATTTTTTTCAAAACGCGGTACAAACGAACCCTTTGAGGTACAAACGAAAGTAAAGGTGGTACAAACCTCTAGAGACGAAGAGGAAACAGCACCCCCAAGAAGATTTGAAAAATTCCCAAAATTGACGAAGTTACCTCTAGGGGATTTTTTTCAAAACGCGGTACTAACGAACCCTTTGAGGTACAAACGAAAGTAAAGGTGGTACAAACCTCTAGAGACGAATAGGAATCAGCACCCGTAAGGAGATTTGGAATATCTCAAAAAATGGCGAAGTTACCCCTTGGGGGTAGTTCCGAAAGGCGGTACAAACGCACCCCTTGGGGTACAAACAAATGTGAGGGTGGTACAAACGGGTACAAACGACTAGGAATCACCACCCGCAAGAAGATTTGGAATATCTCAAAAAATGGCGAAGTTACCCCTTGGACGTACTTTCAAAACGCGGTATAAACGCACCCCTTGGGGTACAAACGAAAGTGAGGGTGGTACAAACCTCTACGGACGTCCCTTTTTATGATGGCTTTGAAAGAATTAAAAAATGTTAAAGTGGGGTGCTGGGGTATTTTTCACCCCCTAGTAACTTTTCACCCCTTGGGGTACAAACGAAAACAAAGGTGGTACAAACGGGTACAAACGATGCTAAATACGATGCAATTGAAAGAAATAAAATTTTTGAAAGTCGGGTGCTAAGTTCAGGTAGGTCTTAACGTTTCATAAATGAAGGCATTATTTGTGTTCAGTTTTAAAATGAAAAATAGACAATACACACTAATCTTTGAGTAGTTTTGTGTATCACGTCAATTGCATTTAATAACAATTATTATTCTACATAAGCATTTCGATTGCAATAGGTATTAACAAATCCAATTGGCTTCCTCAAATAAAAGGCACAAAATTTAATCAATATTATTATGCACGTAAAATATATAATTTGTTCAGAATGATTAAGAGATATTTACCAACGGTAGTTATAGGCACCCGATGCGGAACAAAACCATAAGAATACTGGAACAATCCACGACCCTTCAGAATCACAGGTACGCATCCCAATTTTTTACGACAATATTGCTGAACCAACGCTAAACAGGGATTTTTCACCTGGTCGAATATATCCGTTTCTCTGAACGAAAAGGACGGTACCAATGGTGTCCTAAAGAAACACCGAAAGAAAAAGTTCATTGTCGTTTATTGACGAGTATTATATGAATAGTTCCATTTACGAGCATCTTCATCGGTCAGATAGAATACTAACGTTTATTTTAAGATTATTCTTATCACGTTACGTCCGACGAATTTTGAATGTATTTTTACATTTGGATTACTGGTAGTAATTGCAAATATTCTAATAAAACTGCTATCATTATTCACGTCTTAGGCACGCCACCCTACTATAATACAATCATATTTATGTTTTGATTTGCGCTTTTTTGCCTCCTCAACATTTTGTAAGAGTACATATTAACAAATCTCACATATGTACATTACATGTAAAAAAGTAGAAACATTTGGAAATATTTACATATTTTGTGGAATTTCTAAAAAATCGAATTATCAAAAATATAATATATATGTTAATATATATGTTTCATGCTTTTGAGAAAAATTATGGCTGTACTTCCAAATGTCTCCCATCGATTTCAGTACTGAAACTTTGGTCACAGTATAAGAAAGCACAGTAGGTTCACTCTGCCCAAAAGTGGCCTAATATTTGTCACTCGCGCATGACCGAATCGCACAACCAGCAACATGGCGGTTGTGAATAGCTGGTAATAGCGCATGTGCCCGTTATTATTGTTACCTACTTTTTCAAATAAATGAATAAGTATATATATAAAGTGTGAAGCAAAATGGTATTGTATAAAAGGCTGTCAAAGTGCAACGAGTGAAAAACATGGAATAAAAGAAACTTTGTTTAGATTCCCGAAAGATGTAAAAAGGTTAGTTTATTATGTTACTTATCTTGTATTTATTATAGCTTTTAAGGGAGAGTGCATGAATTTATTATTTATTCATTATATTAATTAATTAATATTCTTAAATATTTTTAGGTATACATCAATAAACTAAAATTAAGAAAGAAAAAGAAGAATTCAGCATCTAAATCACATTATGACTGATGGATCAAGGATGGATACACAATTGTCAATATTATGATTATCAGATTATATTTTTCTAACGTCGTTTATAACGACGTAGGAAGCATGTATTTATTAATTATTGTATATAATAATTGTATTCTTATACAATGATTTTGATGAAATTGTATTTTAATTAAAAATAAATTAATACATATGTACAACAAAATAAACACAAAGGTGTTAATTATTTGTAAATATACACAATAACTTTCTTCCCATCAACTGAGTTATTACTCTAAAGTCTTATTTTCTTTTAAAATATTTAGTAAAATTCTTTCTTTCTGTTTGTGTCTTTCAAATTAGAGCCCGCGCACATCAGCAACATGGTGATCTTTTAGTCATGAGATCAAAGGTGCCGACACGGAGTGAACCTATTGTGCCTTCTTATACTGTGCTTTGGTTGCATATTCAAGTTTCCATGAGCATTCCATATTCGTTGTCAAAATCAATAGATCTCTTATGGTTCGCCAGATGTTCACACTTCAAGTTCATTCCAATATTAATATAATCCTTTTCTTCAAAAAATACATAAAATATCGCGCTCGCCGCCAGGTGTTCACTCGCTACCCACTAAGCACAAAGCATAGTAAAATCGGCATCACGCTCAGCACGTTAATGGCGTTAGGTTATATTAAGTCATGTTTTGATATGTGTATTTCGCTTTTGCATTAATGATTCAATGAACTATAATATGAGCAGCTCAAGCATTAAAATACGAATAGCTAGCAAAGCATTAGAGACACGTTGATTTTGACAAAGGATATGGAATGCCCATGGAAAGTAGTATACGCAATAAAAACTTCAACACTGAATTCCATGGAAGTCTATCGGAAGTGTATCCAAAATTATAATTTAATGCCAATTTCCTCGCATAGAGAACAGCATTATCCGTCTCACATTGCAGTGCTGTATCCTTTACAATTTCAGCGTAAAATTCAGCCGTGCCTAAGAGGTTAATTGATACTGGCCTTTGCATAAATATCGTAATTGTGCATCAAAAGTTATTTCCTAACAAATGATATTTATAGCTCAATCATGTAAAGATATTTGCTATTTCGTCAAGGTTATTGTAAATATTATTTTAAAGTCAGTAATCGATTACGCATGATAACTATTTAGAATTTAATTACACACGGAATTTAATTGTTCCACTCAATTCAAAGAGACCGCAAATAATCTAACCCATGTTTCAGTGCCACTCTCACAAATCCTTTTCTTTGGTTTACGATAATACGATTTGTTCCTGGCGAACATTCCAATGCTTCCCCTGCTCCACCGACGATGAGAGCAGTTAATCTTCCAGTGAATGGCGGCTCAGGTTTCGTCGACAACTGATAGTCCAGGCTTTCTTCACTGCTGCTGACGAAACCTATATTATAATGAAATTAAAATATATCTGCAGGATTTAACGAATAAGTATAATTAAAATTCAATGAGTTAACTATAACTTTATTATGAACAAATAAAAGTGTTAGATATATAAATATACACTAACGATTATTTTTTTAACACACTTAATCCTTAGATGTGTTTAATAAAAGTCAGTAGATTTTACGTAAATCGATTTTTTCTTTTACGTTTTACGGCTTTTCGATTGAAGGGTGGTGAAGGATAGTGCAAGTTTTCCAAATATATTCAGCAATACATATACTGTCCAGAGTACGAGAGAAAACTAGCGGGACGGGAACGGAGCTAGAGAGACGAAAAGAGCATCGCAGTGGTTAGATTGTAACGTTGCCGTCTTTTGTCACACGCATTTTCGGTAATAACGCGCTATTTGTCGAGGCGCACACACAATAATCGGTCGCATGACGCGGAGAATGGGTCAGATATATGTAGAACAAACGAGATAGAACGAGCAATACGTTGAGCGGCATTCCATTGTCGTAGTGTTCAAAAGTTTTACGCATTGCGTAAGAGGAAAAAGATAGAGTTTTTTAACATACAGTAGCAATATCTGTTTCTATACCTATGTAAAACCACACCATTACGGATGAACGGTGGGAGCTACGCGTGAGTCGAAAAGTGGAGATTAGGTGGTCCTAGCGGCCTATCCTCTTTGTCCCGTTCCCGTCCCGCTAATTTTCTCTCATACTCTGGACAGTACATGTAATGATATCATGAGAGTTACATGAAATCACGATTTTTAATTTAAGCGATTACTCTTATAACGAAAGCGATATTAGATCAAATTCTTCGTATTATTTTCACGAAATATACAGTGGAGGAGAAAATTATTCGTACTGTAGCGGCTAGCCATAAATTTGTAAATTTGCAAATAACATCGAACGTGCAAACGTCTAGCGCGGTTTATGACATGGACGACAGCGGAGCTGTTTTTGAGAAACCGTTTCCCCAAGGGTCTTCATCGAAAGATCAATCGATCATTGGTTGGCCGAGTAGCTGACCTAGAGCCCAGGGAAATTCCGCTGCGTTGCCACCTTCGCCAGTAAACGCTACCCCCGTCAAATCGTACTCCGGCCTCAAGGAAGCGTGCTTCCGGCATGAGAGAGAGGTCGTACGATTTGGCGGGATTTAAGTTTCTATAATTGGTTAATCCCACCTTGTCAGGGGTTGGCCTAAAAGATTATGAAGTGTTAAAAGAAGAAGCTCGAGCGCAAGAATTTCACATACATAGTCAAAAAAGTCTTGCAAGTTTCGAAAAGAAATAACGACGTGCGCTCCTAATAAAGTTACACCGAAAACACAACTTACTGTGTTAGTAATTTATTCACGCTCACCTACTCCTAAAGTACATTATGATTTATGTTGATAAATACAACAGATGCGATAACATCAGGACATTCTGATCAATGTAACCATACATTAGATGATGTTATGTCAGTATAGTCAGTAGTAATCGTGGCGAGTACACTTTGACACTAATATTTGCAATATGGGGAGAAAACGCAAAGAACCAACATTCGAAGAAAAAAAAATTGTTATATGGTTACATCAAGAAGGTAAATCATATAAGAATATATTAGAAACACTAAAAAGAAGTCGATCGATTATACAAAGTTATAAACAAGTGTAATAAAAAGAAGGAATATTGCGGAATAAAAATAGAGTCGGAAGACCCCGAAAATTAACTACAAGAGAAAACCGTAAAGTTGTCCGAACTTTTCAAGAAAAACCAGATACCAGTGCATTTCAAATTGCATCACACCTTAAAGAATATGCGCTAAAAGAAATTCACCCTAAAACAGTACCAAAAGTGATCGATATGGGGCCGGATATAACAGTAAGGTTGCGAGGAAAAAACCACTCATAAGTAAGTAAACAAGAAAAGAGACTAGAATTTGCGGAACAATACGTAAATGCTAGAGACGACTTCTGGAAAAACATAGTGTGACGTGGTATTTTATACCCGTCACAAAGAGCCTCCTCGGGAGACCGGACAGGTCATAGGTCGTTGGCAGAAACCGTCTAGAGAGAGAACGAAGCGCGTGTTATATCGTACGAACGAAATCTGCCGCTATATTATTTTGTATGTACCGCCGGAGAATGACATTACCAGCAACGAGGGAACGACGTTACGTCGAGGGAACGCACCGCTACTCTGCCGCTATTCCGCTTGGACCCTCCGATAGATCAAGAGAGGCTGCGGAGTAAGAGGAGAGAGGCCGGCGAGAGAACGACGCACGCCGAAAGAAAGTGCCGATACCCTGTCGCTTCCCCGCTAGGGCCCTACGATAGAGGAAGAGAGACTGTGGAGCCAGAGGAGGTCCTGCCGAAGAAGACTTCGCTAGAATTCGGAGACTCCGGCCGAGGGTGGGGAAAGGTTACGAGGTATCCTGATACATACCGGCGCAAGGGTTCACGGATCCTTATTCTGTATTTGGTACTTGCCTAGCGTTCCAAATTATCCTAAGAGTTGTTTATCGTTTCGTGAAGAAAAAGTCATCCCGAACCATTGCGCCCCGTGTCTGGACACCTTGGTAAGCCCCCTCATTTACCGCTATCTATGTAAAAGAGCGCGAAATCGAGATTACCATACCGCGGGTTGTCGTCCACCTAGCTTGCCATTCACGGGCAGGTTCTGTAAAGTATGACCGGAGTGGCTTTGTATCGTAGAGAAATTAGTTTAAGTTAGAAGAGTAATTCCGGGGGCCCCTGTCCGTAACGGTCGAGGATCCCGACGTTCGGATTTTTCGCGTCGTCGAGAGATCGCTTCTCGATCTCTCGAATCGCCACTCGACTGGATCACTGATAGTTTAGAATAATTGTGTCTCGTCGCGTTCCATCGAGTTTCGTCGCGTCTTGTCGCATTACGTCCCGTCCGGATAATTGCGTCGCGTTTTGTTAAGTATTTGCGTTGCGTTTAGAAACTTCGTTGCGTTGCGTACCGTTCCGGGAATCGAGGATAAATCAAAGATTGTATTCCGCTTAGGAACTGGCAATTATCGTTCCGTGGTTAAAATCTCGCGGAGATCGTACCTCGGCCTTCCGTCGAGCACGATACGATTAACTTGAATTCCGATACTGGATCACCCTGTACGTCTAGGTTAATTATATTTAAAATAAACACCGCTGTTTTAACAAATACCGCTGAATTGAGATTTTTCGCGGATTGTCCTGAATCATTTTCTCTCGTCCGCCTCCGCGTCTAGCTCCTTTACCCTTGAAGAATCCCGCCACTCTACCATTCCGTTCGGTTACTGAGCTACCGAGCCGTTCCGCCGCCGATTCGAGTCTTCCGCGTTTTCCCGGAGTTGACATAACCGATTTTCCTATCTTTCCGCTTTAGGATCTCGTTTCGCGTCAAAGTTCCTTATCGCGACGCTAAGAATCGTCTGGCGCCCAATTATAAAATAAATTAAAGCGATATTGAACGGATTCGAATCGGACGCCAAAGTGCTACTCGTCCGCAAATCCGCGGAGGCGCCGCGATGGTCATAGTCGCGGGCAAGGTCAGGAAAGGCCATTCGAGAATTCCCGGGCGAAACGGGGTCGCGGGCAACAAACGAGCTAGTCACGAAATACCGCATAACAAATTATTAATCGTAGTAAAAAATATGGCGGAATGCTAATACTAAATTGGTTTTCAAAAATATGCAACTGATGACGAAACACAGAGATGGAAATCTGATGTATTGCTTCTTCTTATGGCGGCAATTCAGTAATAGTAGATAAAATAATGGATAAATATTTATGTTTAAATATTTTAAAAGAAAATTGACACAATAGTGCACATAAATTGGAATGAATTAGATTTATGAATTAAATGAGTTTCTTTCTTAGCAGGACTGTGACGCGAAACATACAGCCTACATGTATTGTGCGTTAGTGGTTGTTAATACCAATAGTCCCCACAGGTTAGCAACAATGGATTTTGGATGAAACCACAGGTTCTTCCACAATTGCTTAACTTAAATCATATCGAACATATATGGATGAAACTAGAAAAAATGTGCGAAAATATGATATAACGTCGAAAGAACACTTGGAAGAAATATTAAAAAGACAATGGTATAATATAGAACTTGACTTCGTTAAAAGTTTGGTGTTGCCAATGCCCGATATATTATGTGAAATGATTTGCCGGAAAGGTTATTATACGAAATATTAATTTATAAAATTTATGTTAAAGTAATTGTACGCCAAATCGATCACTTTTGGAAGTCACCATCTCCGATTTTGCACTAATCGAAATATGTTGTAGTCCATGTGAAATTAGGGGGGGTTTAAGTCATCATTTTGCCGGTTTCGAATTTTTTAATGAATGACAAGCTGTCAAAGTTTGCAATTTTTGCCCATTTTGGCGAAAATGGCGTCCACTTAGGAATTTTTTTCTCAAAAAGTACTGAACTGATTGAGCTAAATTTTTTTTGTTTTATTCGTGAAGGTTTGGGTTATTTTAAAATATTTTTTTTAACTTTGTCAATTTGTTATAAAATGTTGAAAAATTTAAACAAATTCTTTTTTTGCGTTTTTCTCAATGAGGGGCGTAAAGGGTTAAAACTTAAAAAAAATATGTTCGTATTCTTTGAAGCTTCCCCTTTAAAATGAGCCCTTCAGAACGATGGAGCCTCGAAAATTAACGTCTCTACAAGCTGGAAAAGGACACGGGGTACCCTGGTTTCAGGTAGGTGACTCGTGTGCTTAACTATTATGATCGGTTTTTTTATACCACCGGTCTCAAAACAATACATCGATTAATAAATAATACATCTTGCAATAACTGATTCTTTTCTTTGAATTACTCATCGCTCATAATGTGTAATGTGTACATGGCGAGGAACTTTCGTAAACGAATTGATGTGTAAAAAAGGTGGATATTTTTAACGTTTCAATACTAAGGACTGGACAATCGTGGTGCTTGTGTGATTGTGTGTTTGTTTAGTGTGGGTTCCGAAAATTGTACTATTATTATACGGAAGACATCAAATATGACAGTCACCCTTTTTACTTGACAATCCCATAGAGCGGGTATTGGTATACTCTTGTGGATTTTAGCGAATAAGTAGGTTTCTTGTCATACGACGATATACTTCAAAATTAATGAAGAATTTTCGCATCGTAAATTCACTCATGAAGTATGCGTTCAAGTATTCTTTAATTTTATGTCGTTAAACAAATAGTCATTTTTTTTAATTATCTAAAAAAACTGCGCTTTATCTTTACCTTTATTTTCACTTAATCCATACAATTAGTTTCGTTAATAAATTTATACTTATTAATAGTTGTGAATTTTATAACTACTTACCGGCTGACATATTACCGATGATGGTAACTATGTTACCGATATCGCGCGATTTGTTTGTTCACGACCAGGGTCAACCGTCACGCTTGCACTCGTCGCTCTCGCATCTGAGTGCGCGCTATTCTCGCGCTCTGATTGGTCAGTGTTTTTCATTAATAATTCAAAAAGTAAGCTTTAACCAGCATTTTGGTAAAGGAAAAAGTTGTTCAGAATTACCCCAGCTACCACCCCCTAAAATTATGCCCACCAGTAGCCGAACACCCTGTATACTTAATAACATATGTTGGAGTACGGTCTAATTTATGGCAGGGACTAAGGGTTTCGAGGGGTGACGAAAAGCAGTTTTCTTGGGACTCTTAGTTTCGCCTTGGGTCCAACTTTCACCCACTCTGGTTTTCGTCTTCCCCTTCCCCAGGGAAGCGCGCTAAAGGCGCACTGGAAGGGAAAGTTACAAGGAAGCGAATATTTTTCAGTCAGTTAGTTCAGCAAAAATCATCGACCAGATTAGTTGGTCAAAATTAGTCAGTCAACCGGATCAGTCGGTTAAATTACTTAGTTTTCAGTTAGTCAACCGGATTAGTCGGTTAAGATTACTTAAATCAGGCTACACAAACAGATTGTAGTTAATACTTTACACGCACACAGCTACACACGTATACACGACACCACACACTAAATACAAATAAATCGTGATCTAAGAATTATGTTGCATCGCCTTAGAGTGCGATGCAGCTATTGTTTCATATATTTACAAGGCAATAGACCGAGGATCTCGAACTGACCGTACAGGCAATAAGTTTATGAAGCCATTGACCATTTTTCGTTAGTAAAAAATACCTTCGCGTCGGTACCCAAGTTTACTGCTTGGGACCAGCATGTTTAATTTCCTATTCCGTTATTTTCAATCATCGTCGTCAGGGTCAGAGTGCTTTTTCACCTTATTACCTGCTACGGGTTTTTCCCAAATCGCGGAATCCCGCGTGCGTCACCCCTTGGTCGCGGCTACTTCCAGGGGTGACCATTTCTTGTACGAGGAAGGTGACCATTTCTTACGAGGGCGGTCACCTCTCAAAAATCAACGACCAATGGACATACACATCCCCTTCCAAATTACCGATTCCGAGGTAACGTGGACAACCACTTTGACGAAAGATGACAGAACACGATAATATCTTAACCTTCACATATCGAAATCACGAAAAGATCTCAGTAACACAACGAACAACACGTAGCTAAAACACGAAAAGAACAATATAATATCACGAACACATCTAACTCACTTGTATTTCGAATAGAATAAACACTTGGAAATACGAACGAATCGACTAAGATCTCAAACTACGAACGTTATAACACGAACCTTAATCGAAACATCACACCACGAACTATCAGTTAAAATCAGGCTCAGAGCTCGTTAACCCATTGACTGCCAGCTACGAGATATCTCGTAGTAAGCATGTGTATCATAAAATAATTTTTAGAAAAAAAATACACCGACTTCGAAATGCACTAAAAAGTATAAAATAATTTCTATTTCCTAATGAAGTAATTTCTATTTCATTCAATCATACAATTACGTAACAGATATGAATGAAACCTATTTACTCGTTAGGTATTATATTAAATACATTTCAACCTTTTCGGAGGCAGCGCAAAATTAAATAACATATTCAAAATAATCTTTTAATTTTGCGCTGCCTCCGAAAAGGTTGAATGTATTTAATATAATACCTAACGAGTAAATAGGTTTCATTCATATCTGTTACGTAATTGTATGATTGAATGAAATAGAAATTACTTCATTAGGAAATAGAAATTATTTTATACTTTTTAGTGCATTTCGAAGTTGGTGTATTTTTTTTCTGAAAATTATTTTATTTCACGCTTTTTATCGGCCGGCAAGACGTGTTTGTAGAAACAGTAGAAAATCGGCGACTACATGTTGACTCATACACCACCAGAGACACGGAGGCATACGTAGTATTCAATATATTAGTAACAATAGTTTTTCGCTAATAACTCGAAAACTAAAGCTTCCCCTTAATTGTGGATAAGGAAAAAGTTGTTCAGAATCGTGTCCCTGATAACATATTAAAAGGACATGAAAATCGTCCAAAGTTGATTTCAAAACTTTTCAACAATTTTTCGCTAATATCTCGAAAACTAAACCTTTCCGCGAAATTTGTATATGAACAAAATTGTTCAGAATCATGTCCGTGATAAGATATTAAAAGCGCACTAAAATCGAGAAAACTTTATTTCAAAAGTTGCCGGTTTTTTGCAATAACAATACTTTGCAATTAAAAAATGAAAAATTTTTTGATAATGGTACCAATGGGGAGTCAGAACCTAACAGATGCAAAAGGTTTCGTTCCGATCGGTCCATCCAGCTAGGCGTAATCGGCGGGCACACATAGAAAAAAAAAAAAAAAAAAAAAATATATATATATACTGATCGAATTGAGTAACCTCCTCCTTTTTCGAAGTCGGTTAAAAACTGCCAGCAACGAGATATCTCGTAGTGCGTGGCAATAGTGCGTGGCTCGTAAGTGGCAACCAGCACAGGAATTTTATTCAGTGACGCCAGCTACGAGTTATCTCGTAGTGTTTTTTTTTTTTCAATAAAAATTACTGTAAATGCTATTACAATATTATATCAGTAACTTAATATAATTATATTTTGTAAAATTTCATGTATTCTTCAAAATAAAACCTTGGCACCTAGGGCAAGACGCTCTAAATATGTCTGGCAGTCAATGGGTTAAATCGTGACTGGGTCAGAATAGTGTCGGGTGCCCGAATCCGCGCTGTTTACGCAACAAATTAGTTTAGATATCATTTGTTCCCAATTCAGTTTGAGATGATGTACGTGAATGAACAACACGGTGTATGTGGCGAATGACTTTATTAATACAAAAGGCGTGATGCGTTGACTTCGGAGATCGAGACTAGAATGTCGACAAAAATACATTTTCGCATGGGAGAGAAAACTCTCTCCTTTTTTGGGAAGTCCCGGGTGGAAAGGGCCTAGGGCCTCTTAGACGCGCCGAGCCAGCGCAAAACTATTTACAACTTAATGATTCTATTGACTCGACGGGTCAAAAGGTCTCTGACAAAATCAAGACCTCGCTTTCCACTCGGAACTTTCCTTGTCGCCACAAGTTAGACGGCACTACTGTGCATATCATTTTTAGGAATGATTAGCCCACTCCTTTCCAACATAGGAAATATTGATGTTTCAATTCTATATTTCAAGTGTACGAATACGTTTATCCTCCACTGTATGTGTTTGCTAGTTACAAATGAACAGGTTAGCACCAGTGTAGACGATTAAGAAACCTATCTGATTACTTTAAATTCCGTATTTCATATGTCTTGTTCTGTGGCTGCAATATGGCTACTGTATTAACTTTCAGTAGTTTTATGATTTCACAATGATTGCGTCTATTTTGTTACGTGTAAAATTCAGTTGATTATGGAAACATTCAATAGGCCAAGTCAACAGTATTTGTAAACAAATAATTTGTAATTATTTATGACAGCACGCACCCATGGCGAGAGCGATCTCGCGAAAGACGGGGATCTTGAACACTTGATACAGCATGACAACATGAGGTTGCAAACCGGGAAACAATGTCTTAGCACCTCGACTTTCACACCGAAAAGAACCTATTGCTCCTGAAGCATATATCCCGTGAGGAAAACTGCAGAGTAGATAATTTTTATTCGGGTCTAAATCGGTGGTTTTTAGCAACGTCACGGGAAAGAAATCGAAAACATGCTGGATCCATCGGGATTTTGTCACCATATTCGTCAATTTCGTACTGAAATTAAGACAAAGAGCTTTCGTTGATTTATGATAAAATGTTTTGAGTTATTTCTCAAGATTAATAACGAATTATATGAAAACTTTGTTCACGAGTGGTAGATATCAAATGAATCAAATGAATTAGACTTAAAGCGTTCTTTAACATTCTTTAGACGTTATTACAATAATATACTAATAATAGTATCAATATAGCATTTATTACAGTAGTTTCAACTTTTACGACAATATTCTGAAAACAGGTTAAATTGTCTAATCAAGAGCATAAATACACTTACCAGAAGTGCATAGCATTTCTCCAAAATATAATATTTAATATTATATTTGATACTAACGTAACCCAGTATAAGAAACTAAAGATAGAATAAAGAAAGAAAATAAGAGCTCTTACCTTCTACCGCCCTTGTTGCACGTGTCCCAGTCATAGTACATCCACAGAAAATACAGCAAAACGTAGTAACGTATAGTCGCGGCAAAAAAAAGGAGATAGCCAATAATGACAAAACCAAGCACAGGTCCAAAACACATTATGAAGAACCATAGCGTGACTGATAGTGTTTCCAGTCTCCGTTTCAGCGGCACATTCAATGGTGCAAACTTTATATCCAATATCTTCATTGTTGTATTCCGACTATATAATAACGTTAAAACATTTCCTTCAGATCTCTAAATAGCTGAAATTGCTATACTTATAAATAACATTATTATTCAGGACCAACAAGTTCTGTTTTATTCGCGATGTATGTCTAAATATAATACTTTTATAGTTCGGACATGTTGTCTTTATCTTCGTATTTCAGCATGCTGGCTGCCTCGCGCATTTATGAAGAAATCCCGGTCAGGCTACGCGCTGTTCATAAGTGCGTATTGTTTATTCTTTTTGCTTAAACTATTTCAAAAAAATCCATTAAAGTTATCATTATTGTACTGAAATATTACTTACAAGATAAGATCCTCGAATTACTTATAATTTATGGAAACAGTGTAATTTTTTAGTTTTATATCGTATTTTATATTGTCAATCACCAATAACTGATGCGGCTTGAACGGAAAGTTCAGTGTCAGTCATTGGTGACTGACGTAGTAACTAACATGTTAAGATGTGTTCTGTGTAAACACTGTAGGATCATCAACATCACGGAATGGTATTAAAGAACGTTTCTTACTCTTAATAACGTTAATGTTAATTAAATGGTAATAAAACGCTGAGAACCCAAATGATTTTGTTTTTTAGTGACTATTTACTATACTATTGAATTTCTCAATCTTTCCATGAACTGATTATACATGTTAGAGAAAAATTAGATTTGCTCTCGTCAATGGTTCTGGGGTAAGTGCCAAGAGGTCAAACTTAGTCCTCTTACCAGAAGGCATCCTCGCCTTCCCCACTCCGTGGCCAGATCCTTGAGGAACAATGTCCCATTCATTCCGGCAACGCAACGTCGGGCTGCTTGCCTTTCCCAATTTTCCTCATTCAAACAAATAAGTCTGCAACATCCGATTGCCATGTGACTTCAAGTCACTGGCAATCGTCTGTCGCCCTAGCTGTCCGTTTACAACCATTCACTCGTCCAGACCTCGCACAGTTCATCCCGATCATAAATCGTACGAAAGCAAAATAGCGGCGGGCTAATTGCCTTTGACGACCCTCAAAAATACGTTGGCGCTAACACGGCCAACCTGACATGCTTCACGCTCTCGGGAAGCATCAATTCATAAGTACAGCAATATGTATCATAACATCAAACAAACATTTTGTTACCATATTCCCTCGGGATTGATAACGTCCTCTATTCCGCGCAATTCGTGTAGTTTTCAAACGTCGTCCTTCGAAGAATATTCTATCAAGTCCGTGGCCTTATTGTCACCCCTTGAAAATCTCTTTCGAAGTCTTAACGTTCTATTCCATACACGACATTGACGCCTTTCATACGTTATTCCCAGACACCAATAATCTTAATACCCTTCCGACGGCTCTGCGCTTTACGGAGTATACAACTGACTGCACATATTACACCTCCGACGACACTGCGCTTTACGGAGTATACAAATATCTTCCCATCATCAGTTATAAAAACACACTTGACCACAGGGCATACAGTTAAAATGCCACAAAACCACTCATTTATTCAAGTCTCCAATGATTTTATTATAAAAATGTACGGATAAGAACAAAAACTAAAATGTTTCGTTAAACAATTATTCTCAAAACTATCGAATATCGCTATTATAACATTGCATAAACTCAATAGCACACAAAAGATAAAAGAAAGAAAAATGTTCATTTGTATAGTAAAAAGATTAATCCACATGCAATACAATAGAAATTAATAAAACAATTAACAAACAGTGCTAAATATTCTAACGCTAACACGGTCCATCAGTAGATTCCGTATCGTCATCGCTTAACTGCGTATCATTCCATTCTCCTTCCCACATTCTAAGACGATCCTTGGGCACCGTTTGTGGTCTGCCGGACTTTCCTATGATTTCGAAACGATCGTTTGTTATAAGTTTTGAAATCGTAAAAGGTCCCGTATACTTAACATCTAATTTTGACCTTCTATTATCTGCTGGCTTTACAAAAACAGTGTCACCTTCCTTATAAAAAATACTATCTCTACGCGTTCTATTAAATCTGTTTTCTTGCAAGACCGCGTTTTCTTTTAACCTATTGGCAGCTACACCTCTGTCACGGACAATGTCTATCTCCTCATTTGTAGCCGGCAATGTTTCTTCGGCACGCATTGCATTACCTGGGCCTTGTTCTAGGCCAAATAGCAACCTACTGGGGGAAAATCCAGTCGATTTTTGTATAGTGGTATTAAGGGCCAGCATTAGCTTTGCTAGTTTGCTCGGCCATTCTGTTCCTTTTTTTGTTTCCGCGGTAAGAAGGTTTGTTACGGTCCCTACGTATCGCTCAGCTTGACCGTTAGCTCGAGGTGCGCCTGTAGCAATAAAATGTACCTGACTTCCGTGTTTTTCTATGAATTGTTTCAGAGGTTTGTATGTGAAATTAGTCGCTCTGTCTAAGACTATAATTCGCGGTGTCCCAAACAATGTAAGTCGTTCTCTAAAAACTTGTAGTGTTTCAGGGCCGCTTAAGGTTCTCAACGGTATCAACTGAATGTATTTTGTAAATGCATCAACTATTATTAGGATGTGCTGGAAACCTTCTTTAGACTGTTGAAATGGGCCGACACAGTCACAGTGTATTGTGTCGAACGGTATGGATTTTTTTGGAATTGAATGCAAATATCCCTGTCTCGGTCCTGTATGTCGTTTTGATACAACACAGGTAATGCAATGTTTAATGTACTTTCTTACAAACGCGTGCATTTTCGGAAACCAATATTTTTGCGATATACGATCGTATGTTTTGTCATACCCAACATGACAGTTCTCGTCATGATAGAGACGTAGCAAACCAAGCCTACTGCCTTTCGGAACGAAACTACGATATACTACACGTCCTGTGTCTCTTTTTATTTTCCTACAAAGGATCGTATCCCTTAATTCGAAGTCTGACGTTAAACTATGATTAGAAGCTAATTTCGCTATTATTTCTTTTGTTTCCTCGTCACTTCTCTGAGCCACTTCTAACCAACTACCTTCACAAATAAAATTGACGCGATAATCTTTCGGGGGGTTTCGGCTAAAATAATCCGCATATTCTATCTGTTTACCTTTACGATATTCTAACTCAAAATTAAAATCTTGTAAAAGGATCCACCATCGAGCTACCCTAGGTACTAAGTCCTTTTTGTTGTTGGTTGCCTTTATCGCATTACAATCGGTAACAATTTTAAATTTAATGCCAAGAAGATAGACGCGGAAATACTTTAATGCATTTACAATTGCCAATGTCTCGAGCTCATAAGAATGATAACGCGACTCTTCAGGGGTCGTACGTCTACTAAAATAAGACACCACCCTCAGATCTCCGCCTACTCTCTGAAATAAAACGGCACCGTAACCTAATGAACTAGCATCTGTGTGCAATTCGGTTTCTCGTTGCGGATCGAAAATGATTAATAACGGCTTTGAAGTAAGTTGATTTAAAATATACTTCCGTGCCTCTTCTTGGTGTTCTCCCCAGTTCCAGGGTTCTCCTTGTTTTGTTAATCTCGTAATGCAAGCCGTACGAGCCGAAAATTCCGGAATAAACTTGCGAAAATAACTTGCAAGGCCCATAAACTGTCGTACCTGTTTTACATCAGCAGGTATAGGTGCTTCAAGTAACGCTTTCACTTTACTAGCGCCGGGTCTAATACCTTCGGCCGAAATTTCTCTACCTAAATATTCGATTTGAGTTTTAAAGAAAAAACATTTCTTAATGTTTAAGGAAAACCCTGCTTTATCGAGTGCTATTAAAACCTGTTCCAGACGTTCAAGCCCTTCTTTTATAGTCTCTGACGGAATCAATATATCATCTAAATACACTAATGCAATATTATGTTTTAAATTTCCCAACGCGGTGTTAATCGCACGCTGAAATACGGCAGGCGCGTTGCATAACCCAAATGGCATGCGCAAAAATTCGTAATGCCCGTCAGGTGTCACGAACGCGGTTTTCTCTATTGAACACTCTGCTATCGGAATTTGATAAAATCCGGATGCCATGTCAAGAGTGGTAAAGAACTTTCCCTTGCCTAAACGATCTAACTGATCCTCAATCAGAGGTAAGGGATAACGATCTTTTACAGTGATTTTATTTAATGCCCGAAAATCTACGCACATCCGATCTTCCCCATTTTTCTTCTTTACTAGGATGATGGGACTCGCGTAAGGAGATGTACTTTCCCGGATAATATTATTTTTTTGTAGCTCAGAGATAATCGCACGCACCTTTTCGCGCTCCGTAATCGATAACCGATAAGGGTGATAACTTACCACACGATCCTCCTTTGTTACGATTTTCATGTCTCCCGTACTTACTCTCCGAACCTGACTCCCTACTGCCACCATATGTTTGTACCGGTCCAGTAAATTTGATAATTCCCTCCTTGTTTCGTCACTGACATTTTCGATGTTGAAGCAGACGGGGTCTTCGTTCGATGTTCCCTTTTCTCGACCGCTTGAAGTCCGTTGGAGGGTGGTCGATCCGTCCGTTTCGGTAACGATGCGAACACCACCGTTGGATAAAACATTTTTCCCTACGATGAGTCCGTACGGGATGGAGGAATCCGGAACAACAAATAGATCCAATTCTACCGACAGCCCTTCCGACCGAATAATTGCTGTGGTGCTGCCGATGGTAGTGGTAGTTGAATCAGACAAGCCTTTAATCGTTGTGGCGAAAGGATCAATTTTACAATTTGCTCGTTTCGCCACCGTTTCTTTTACCAAGGAACACGTTGCTCCACTGTCAATAAGGCTCTCCCTTACAAGTGTGTCGCGTAACAGAATTGGGGTCAGTTTATGGTCTACAGAGAAGCATACGTTCGTCTGTAGCTGACCCATATTTAAATTTGGTTTTTTGTGCTCGCTTTCGTCACGTCGCGCTCTTTTGGCCCAACAATTGTCTTCACTGTGACCCTGCTTAAGACAATAGGAGCAGGTAATACTCCTCGGTGGGCTGCGTTTTCTGCCCATCCGTGATCGTTTGGAACAGTAATTTGCTGTATGTCCCCATTCACCGCAATTGTAGCACTGCTTTTTAAAAGGAACCCGTCCCTTTTCTTCATGCATTTCCCGAATTGGTTCTTTATTACTTTTTACTTTCACGAATTGTGACACTCCCGACAATAGTTCCACCGTAGAAGTATACCGCGCGTTCAAAAGCGATTGCCGCACAGACGCGTCAGTAATGTGTCCGATCACTAAACTAATAAGTTCATGTTGTTTAAACTCAATTTGAGTTTGTCCAAAATACTTTAATTTATTCCGCGCGTACTCAGAGTACGATTCAGCGGCATCACTCGTATAGGCTACAGCACGAGCCAACCGTTCACATAGTCTATCTTCACTGACAAACACGGAACACAGGTCTTCAGAAAATTTTTCCCATGATCTCGGATTACCTTCCCACGATTGGTACCACTTTTTCGCTGGTCCAGTTAATGCATGTGTCGCAAGGCTCAATCGTTGCGGAAGAGGTAACTTTTCCGTGATGCGTTCCACTGTCTGGCACCATTTTTTCGCGTCCTCACCAAGGTCAGCACCCCCAAATTCCGGAATGGCATCAATTAATGCATTCGGCGCTACACCGGAAACACTCGGCATTGCATTCGACGTGAATGTTTCCATGAATTTACGGAAAAGAGTTTCGAATGAAGGAGTGCTGGATTCGCCAGATTCTGCCATTTTAATTGCACACAAGCGTTTTATAAAAACTGAACACACACAAAACACAACACGGTTGAACTCCGAAAACTATATGGGGCGATTGGATTAACGTATCCCACTTCTGATGTTAGAGAAAAATTAGATTTGCTCTCGTCAATGGTTCTGGGGTAAGTGCCAAGAGGTCAAACTTAGTCCTCTTACCAGAAGGCATCCTCGCCTTCCCCACTCCGTGGCCAGATCCTTGAGGAACAATGTCCCATTCATTCCGGCAACGCAACGTCGGGCTGCTTGCCTTTCCCAATTTTCCTCATTCAAACAAATAAGTCTGCAACATCCGATTGCCATGTGACTTCAAGTCACTGGCAATCGTCTGTCGCCCTAGCTGTCCGTTTACAACCATTCACTCGTCCAGACCTCGCACAGTTCATCCCGATCATAAATCGTACGAAAGCAAAATAGCGGCGGGCTAATTGCCTTTGACGACCCTCAAAAATACGTTGGCGCTAACATACATATATTACATTTATTCAATATTTCATCTCTAATGCCAGGAATGTTTTTTAGTAACATTCAGAGCATGCGGTATATACATTTTGCTATAATAATTTTATTATTGTGCAATGCAGCTGTAAAAAATTGTTACATTTACGATATATGTTCCCCGTTTTAAAGATATTTGTCGTTTTTCTGAGACTGCTACTTACTGAAAATGTTACGCACATATGCAGTTGTTAAAAGTCACATATGTCAAAATTTTATATACCATGTTGATAGATAGCAAATATTTTGTAAGAATTTAATTCAAAAGATTCATAAATCTAATTCATTCTAACTCATTTGCATTATTTTTTAAATTTTCTTTTAAACTATTTAAATATAAAATCCATTATTTCATCCATTATTAGTAATTGTCGCCTCTAGAAGCAGCAATACATTACATTTCCACCTCCGTGTTTCGTCGTCAGCTGCATACAGGGTGTTCGGCTACTGGTGGGCATAATTTTAGGGGGTGGTAGCTGGAGTGATTCTGAACAACTTTTTCCTTTACCAAAATGCTGGTTAAAGCTTAGTTTTTGAATTATTAATGAAAAACACTGACCAATGAGAGCGCGTATAGACCAGTCGCGCGACAGCGTGAGCGACAGCTTCGAATATGACGGCCGATCGTCGTCGTGAACAAATGTATCGATACTGTCGGTATAACGTCGGTATAACAGGAAGCTATTAGGCAAAAGTTAAATCGAATAATGAATTAACATGTTAAGAATAATATTAAATTCTTCGTAATTCGTGAATGAGAAATAAACCAATTAGTTGTTGTTTACAACAACCACACGAAGTATATTGTATTTATTTTATGCCTTCAAAAAGGGAAAAGAATAAATTCACGAAAATTAATTTTGTCAACTATACTAATGAAGCAAACGAATAAATTCACGTTTCAAAACGAATGAGTACCTTGCCTATGAAATGAGATCGAACTGGAATAGAATATCTAATGCAGTACTTCATTGAAGTGAAATAAATCTATTGCTGCGTACGTTTAATTTTAAAAATACAGAAGTAACTTAAATAACACTTACTCATTGATTCATGGAAAAACTAGCTTCGATAAAAAATATTTGTGTCACCGGGTAGATCCACCGATCAGAGCATCAACAGCTGATGTCCTGGCAGGGTCAATGAACTCTCAATTTATTTCACTGTCTTTTTCTAATAATAATTGCACAACATAAGCACGACCGGTAAACGGACCGAATGAAAACGCGTGAACGATTATTCATAGATATGTATGTTTAACGATACACTATTCTAATTATAAGATATCCGAATTGAGGAATCGAAATTATATTATATTTTATAAGAAGACATTGTTAGACTGGCTACGGATCGCGGTTTTGTTCTCGATCGCGAGGCATACGTCGCTAACGGTTGCCATGCAACGATGATCTGTTGAACGACTGCGGCGTCGATCGACAGTCATCGTTTATTGTCGAAAGAAACGTGTCGAAATAAAATGTATCGTTGTTTTTAATCGAGAATTCCGTTTTCTTGCTTTCAAGATACTATAGTTTAAATCATTTATGAATTTTCGTTCACGTGTTTTCATTCGTCCTATTTACGTGTCGGACTGACAGTAAAAATTAGTGCAAATTAGTGAAAAATGAGAAAGAAAAGTGATAATGAAAACTCATAATGAAAGATGAAAGTGATAGGTGACAATGAAGTTTCTTGAGAGTTTTTTGAGAGTTTCTGTATGGTGATTGATTTATATTAACAGTAAGGACCGGTGGATCGGACCGGTGACAGAGACGCATTTTTATTGTGATTATTTGCGGTTTAATGGGTGAGCTACATTTAAATTTATTAATTACTGAATTCACATTTTTATTTGTTGAATAGAAAAGTTATTCAATTTTTTAAAAATGAGAATTTGTTCTTTTTCATCATTACAATATCTAACGAAAATAATTTTCCATATTTTAGCTATTATTTCTTTGCGATAACGAATAAACGTATTGAATAAATTCGATTTACTTTGATTACGTGAGTAGAGACTAATTTTGTTATTTCTTGTTCATGAATGAATGATAATTCAACAATAATCCAGATTTTTTTATTTATTATTCAATGTAACTTTCATCTAACAGCTTTCTATTATACCGACGTTATTCCGACGTTATACCGACGTTATACCGACAGTATCGATACATTTGTTCACGACGACGATCGGCCGTCATATTCGAAGCTGTCGCTCACGCTGTCGCGCGACCGGTCTATACGCGTTCTCATTGGTCAGTGTTTTTCATTAATAATTCAAAAACTAAGCTTTAACCAGCATTTTGGTAAAGGAAAAAGTTGTTCACAATCACTCCAGCTACCACCCCCTAAAATTATGCCCACCAGTAGCCGAACACCCTGTATAATTGAAATTCAATTCCGTATTATTTTTCCGCCATACTTTTTTACTATCGTTCAACTCAAAAATATTAAATTTTAACTTCTCGAAAAATACTGCGTTTTTCCAGAAGTCGTCTTTAGCTTTTATGTGTTGTTCTGCAAATTCTAATCTCTTTTTTTGTTTACTTGCTTATGTGTGGTTCCTCGCAACTTTACTGTTATATTCGGCCCGATATCAATCACTTTTCGTACTGTTTTAGAGGAAATTTCCTTCAACACATATTCTTGAAGGCGTGATGCAATTTCAGATGCGCAGGTATTTGGTTTCTTTTAAATAGTTCGGACGATTTTACGTTTTCCTCTCGAAGTTAATTTTCGAGGTCTACCGGCTCTTTTTTTATTCCGCAAAATTCCTTCTTTTTGATACTTGTTTATAATGCTTTGTATAGTCGATAGACTTATTTTTAGTATTTTTGATATATTTCTGTATGATTTACCTTCTTCATGTAAGCACATAACAATTTCTTTTTCTTTCAATGTTGTTTCTTTGCGTTTTCTCCCCACATAGCAAATATTAGTGTTAAAGTGTACTCGCCACGATTACTATTGACTAGACTAACATAACATTATCTAATGTAATGGTTACGTTGATCATAATGTCCTGATGCCATCGCAACTGTTGTATTTATCAACATAAATGATAATGTACGAATGCTTCTGTCCCGGCGATTTCTTACAGTCTCGTGAATTTTCAGTTATTTCAAGTTACTACATGCTGCTATTGCCTTCGGTTTTACGTCATTTGTTGCTGTAAGTGTAATGTTTAATACACAGCTGCATATGATTAAACATATTTAATAATATAGAAAATATTGTACTTTTTATTTCTATATTTTAAGTGTACGAATACTTTTGTCTACCACTGCATTGTCATAATTCAGTCTTTCGCAAGATTTTTCCGAAAGTCACAGAATTACAAAACGAAAATATCCATGCAATATGTGATTCAATCATGTACAATTGTGTCAAGGTAATTATTTGCATATATACATGACTTTATTAACTAACTGACTTATTTCTTCAGGGCTGAACATTTTAAATAGTGATAAGTGTTACAGTAATCACTGAAATGTTTGAGACAATTACACAAAAGCTGTTGCTATTTAATTTACAGAAAATAATCAATTCACAATAACATACAACCGATATTCGATTCCATCGTTTCATTATATTACAGCCATTCCTAATGCTTGCTTCGATCTTTTAACATTGTAACTGAAAATAAGCATAACAAGTTTGAAAATTTCCATTCCGTTAATTTTAACTTTTAAAAATTATCTGGAAAAGCGCCGATTACTTGCAAACCTCCTTTTAATAGTTCTTAATCATATAAACGGTAATTATTAAATATTTTAAGTAGACTTATAAACACGATGAACGATCATTTTTTATGAACCATATTTAAGAAATAGGACTGACAATGAGTACATGTGTAACGTCCCTGGGGGAAACAACTTTTTCTTTCTACCGGCATCATCGCGACAATCTTCTATCCATCGATTAGAATAGTCAATTATCGACCGTAGTTGCCAATTATAGACAGTACATTAGGTATCTATTACCATATCTATCAAATTCGACAGTCGGTAATCATAATATATATATATATATATATATTATCATTTACACTAATTATCTTATAATTTTGATTTAGAGTAGGTAATATTTTCCGCGAAAATAATGGAATATTAAGTTTGAATCGTTAAAACAAAATTATGTATTATTTTATTTTATTTTTCTAATAAATAGTTTTGTATAAGAAATTTCCGCTACGCTATGATGTGCCTACGTGCCGCGATACTCGCCCGAAATCCTTGAGATCAGCGCTAATCCTAGAAAAGGATAGCGATACTATTTCTATTTACGGCATTATCAAACAGTAAATTAATTTGAGGTGATGTACGTGAAATGAATACAATCGTGTATGTGGCAAAATACTTTATTGATATAGAAGACGCGATGCGTTTACTGCGGAGATCGAGACTCGAATGTCTCCCGAAAAACATTTTCCGACGAAGGAGAAAACTCTCTCCTTTTTTAGGAAGTCCCGAGTGGAAAGGGCCGAGGGCCTCTTAGACCCGCCGAGCCAACGCAAAATTATTTACAACTTAATGACTCTATTGACTCGACGGGTCAAAAGATCTCTGACAAAATCCAGACCTCGCTTCCCATTCGGAACTTTCCCTGTCGCCACAAGTTAATTAACTAAATCAAATTATATACGTAAAATCAGTCATTACTAAACTATTCATGGCCGGAACCACAATTATTTTCTTCATTTAAAAAGCTGTAAATCGGAATAGATTCGACTCTCATAGAATTCGTACGCAATTAATTAGAAAAGGACAGAAAATGTATTTTTCGCTAAAACACCGTTATACTACTATTTTAATATCAAATTGTTAGCCAGAAATTAAAGAGCGACATTTAAAATATAATTAAACCGTTCAATTTTATAATTAATGTATAATAACGAAATTATATGAAAATTTAGATATTCTGACGTCACAGAAATTCCAGGAATTCGGCGAACCTGCGAGTATAAAAGGGCGAGCGAAACCCATCTAAGCAGCAGAACAATTTTCGAAGTCGAACGCGATAGAAGTCTCCTTGATTAATATAACTGGAACAATTTTCGCTGTCAAAGAGCCAAAAAGATTCTTAATACTTGACTGGTCAAGCGGGTATTTGCCATTCGGTTACTTGATCGCTGGGTTGTTTTAGCAGCTGGTGAACAACAGGCTCCCCGTTTAAGCGATCTTGTAATTGAAACTCCTTTAGGAGAGTGCTATGCTTAGCGCCAAGAAAGGCTAAGACATCGAACGAAAGCTCTCAGCTACTCATATTTTGTCGAATTGCTAACGCGCCTTCAGTGTCTCGGAGTCCGCTCTGAGTTACTCCCCCTCATTGAGCGACTTGGTCACTGAAGCCCGTGTCTTTTGGGTGGCGGTTCAGCAATTACGAGTTCATAATTAGAGTCAATTTTGATTTGCTACCCTGTTGGACGTATATTGTTCATCTGACTCTGGATCGTTGGGTTGTTTTAGCAGCTGGTGAACAACAGGCTCCCCAATTAAGCGATCTGGTTTTGGGTGTCAGTGTGCGCTCTGACAAAAAGGGCTATGGACAATTAGTTGTCGAGTCAAATTAAACAAGAGTAATTGTTCCGAGGAAGCTTATTAACTTTAGATAAATTTTGGAAGTTAAATTAGTAAAAGAATATTGTTCTGTCTCTAGCGTACATTTCCGTAGTCGACTACACCGCGTTAGATAGTAGATAAATCTGTCTAATTTTGCGAAAACGTATCCTAATACGTTTAGAGAATCTCACTTAGGTCGAATTCCTCGCGGCGGTAGACTATAAAAGCGCTAACATTACTAATTTTGTAAAATTTCATTTATATTAAGTTAGAAACCGAATCACACTTAGGTAGGATTCATTATAAATTACAAGCGTGTTAATCAAGTAAAATCTTGTCATTGCGATAGCGTCGAACACAAAAATCAAATATCAAATTTAGTTAATATTGCGAATGCGAAATTTGCTTTTTCAGAGACCCGACTCAGATACGGTCCAATATAAAGTATTGAATAGCGAGTTTCAAATCGTTAAATTCACAATTGTCAATTACATATTATTTAATTCATCAAATATTATTATTATTATTATTCAAGATCTATCTAGTTTCTCTATTGTAATTAATCATTTATAATTTCTATACTTTTCTTTATTTGTTGCTATTGTTAATTGTTAGTTTCATTTTCTTATCGTTTTATTGAATAAATCTAATTGTTGAAAGATTTTGATCTGTGGATTTCACTCCTTAACCGCACACCACACGAATCCCACAATCTTAATTTGTAGAATCGAGTCGTTTAGAGGTAAAAGCCGCTCTTTACCTTTTAGCGCTTGTAATAAACTGAACTTAGGTTCCAGGGTTGTTACACATGCTCAGTCTACTTACATAAGCACATCATGTTTAATAATTGTCGTATATACATTTTCCGACGATAGATTTAATGAACAAAAAGTTGTTCCTTTTTTGTAAAAAGAGCATGAGCCAAATTCTTGCGCTGTAACATCTCAAACAGAGAATGGTAGGAAAGGGTATGTACATACATTAATAGCATCGTTCAATGTTTTACGGAAGTGCCTCACATATTAATCAAAATATGAATAGACAGATACGTCCTCCTTTTGTGCAGATATTACGCAGAATCGGTTACGGCATATTATTTCTATGTATCAATGTAGTAGTAGCGTCATTCGTTCAACTACACATGAAAGGTAATATTCCATATTAAATGGTGGCTGCACTACATAGAGGTACATAAGTGTGCAAATATTTATTTTTATAATAACATACATTATATATTTAGTTACAAATCGATTTTATATTGTACATTTTTAATAAATCTCAAACAGCGAATATATATAATGTATAGTAATATGACATACTATAATATTAAAACATGTAGAAAAATGAAATGTAATAACGCAACGAAAGATAGTGCACGTAGTCACACACCTTTTCCGTACGTACTTATAAAATAATTTTCAGAAAAAAAATACACCGACTTCGAAATGCACTAAAAAGTATAAAATAATTTCTATTTCCTAATGAAGTAATTTCTATTTCATTCAATCATACAATTACGTAACAGATATGAATGAAACCTATTTACTCGTTAGGTAGCATATTAAATGCATTTCAACCTTTTCGGAGGCGGCGCAAAATTAAAAATACCTCAGTAAACGTTGCTGCCAAGAAGCAGTTGATTGTGGTATGGCGTATTGGAAATTAATAAATCTTGAGAAAGAAATGCCATGAACATAATTAAGTAAAAGACAACATGGATATACGTTTTTCAATTTTGTTTGCAACAATAATCCTTTGCAACTAAAAAATGAAAAAATTTTTGGTAATGGTACCAATGGGGAGTCAGACTCTACAAGATGCGAAAGGCTTTGTTCCGATCGGACCACCCAACTAGGAAAAAACCGGCGAACATGCATAGGAAAAAAAATACGGGACACTCTTTCAGGGACAAGTACAAACTAATTACATCATGATCGAGGGTGCTTCATGCATTTGTGCTTTGTTAACTTTCTTTGCAAAAATTTACTGCGCATATGTACCTCTTACGGTTTAGAACTGCGCAAGGGTCAAAGTATCCGTAAAATAATAACAGATCCTGCGCAACAAATTTTCTAACAAATCAAATTGATGCATTTTTAGAACGATACGGAGACTGTACCAAGCAATGGGAATAATACACTAACGTCAACGTAAACTCATCTTGCTGTATAAGTCGCGTGTCAGAGCGGTAAAGCTTAGTTGTGTTTTAGTACAGTGCATTGTAATTGCCCTTTCTTGTCTTTCCCGTCCATAGCACGGGGCGTTCCACTAATATTAATAACAATAATTTTTCGCTAATATCACGGAAACTAGAGTTTTCCGTCAATTATGCATAAGGAAAAACTCGTTCAGAATCATGCCACTAATAACGTATTAGAAGGACATTAAAATCGTCCGAAGTTGATTTCAAAAGTTAACAACAATTTTTCGCTAATATCTCGAAAACTAAAGCTTTCCGCGATATTTGTATATGAACAAAATTGTTCAGAATCATGTCCGTGATAAGATATTAAAAGCGCACTAAGATCGAGAAAAGTTTATTTCAAAAGTTGCCGGTTTTTTTGCAATAACAACTCTTTGCAATTGAAAAATGAAAGATTTTTTGATAATGGTACCAATGGGGAGTCAGCACCTACCATATACAAAAGGTTTCATTCCGATCGTTCCATCGAGCTAGGCGTAATGTGCGAACATACATAGAAAAAAAAAAAAAAATATAGTGATCGAATTGAGTAACCTCCTCCTTTTTCGAAGTCGGTTAAAAATACTGAAGATGTGTAATTTAATAGAAACAAACTGACACCTATCCTTTAGTACTTCAAGTGCGGAGTAAAATGGCATTGCTTATTTTTTAATGCGTGCGCATCTTCGAGGTTTTTTCAAGGTTATATCTTGTCTTTTTCTATCATAACCCATATTCTTCATTTCGGAACCATATTCTACATAATAAAATACACGATTTTTGTTTGATACATTTTGTTGTAAATTAAATATTGAATTCAATACTGAAAATTCTTAAAATATTTAGTTGATTTTGCATGTTTGTGTCAAAAATATCTTTTCTATTAAAAGGATAACGTTACTTTTCCCTGGAAGGTTCTTTACTTCATTTAAGAACATTACAATAAATTCTCGAAATTTTTACCCTCAACTTCTAGGCACTTATTAATTCGTTTAATAAACGGCTCATGAACGGGTAATACAGTTATTTTTATGACCTTTTTGGAATAGTAAGTGGATCGGAATATACCTTGTCCTGAAGAAAATCCCATAGGAAGTAATCGGGTGATATTAGATCAGGTAATCTCGCTGGCCAGAAAACTGGACTGCTTCGACCTATCCAACGATCAGTAAGATTTCGAAGTGAAATAGATAGCTGTATAAGCTTGAAACATAATGTAAAATGTTAAAATTTTCAGGACAATCGTACTTCGCCATTCGTTTTTACAATGCGCTTACTTAAAAAGGATTATATAAGTATTCATAATGTTCTATTAACTACATGGTATGTCTTGAAAGTAATGTCAGTAAGTCGATTAAAAATTATTTATTGAACTGCTCGTTACAAATGATTAGAAATCTTCAAAATAGGCTCCTTCTGCGTCTATACATTGGTTCCAGCGAGTTTTCCAGCTCTTGAATGCATTGCTGTAGGCCTCCTCCGGAATTTCCTTCAATGCCGCCGTACAAGCTCTTTTGATTACGTCTACTGTTCAGAAAATTTTGCCTTTCATGGGTATTTTGACTCGTGGAAACAAAAAAAAAGTCGGGGGGAGCTATGACCGAGCTGTACGGGGGCTGGGGAATCGTGGGCACCCCTGCTTTAACCAAGTAGTCGGAGACGATAAAGGCGGTATGGGCCGGAGCGTGGTGCAACGTCCAGTTGTCTGCCGATATGGTTCGTGACGGTGCCATACACTTGAGTTTTTGGAATATTTAGTATATTGGCCATTAAACGAACACTTAATCGTCGGTCTGAGTTCAACAATTCCCTCATTCGTGTTAGATTGTCGGCTGTGGTGGTCGTGGATGGCCGTCCGGCACGGTCCTCGTCATCGACCACTTCCCGGCCTTTCAAAAAGGCCTTGTGCCACCGAAACACTTGCTGATCTGACAGGGCATCTTCTTTATAAGCTGACTTGATCATAGCAACCGTTTCCGTCGCGGTCTTTCCAAGTTTCACGCAAAACTTGATCGCAATTCTTTATTCTAACGAGGGCTGCATTTTGACTTGTATAGTGACACAAAACAATTCTCACGGATAGGCTCGTCCTCACTCTCCGGATGATCGGAGCACCTTCAGCAGCGGAGATCTGTTTAGCTGATTTCCCGTATTCCCAATTTTAACCGAAAAAATCGCAGTCCGACGTGAAGTCGCGTCACAATAAAGTCACCGACATTATTTTCAGGACATACCATGTATGTTTAACTTATTTTTAACATATAAAATACACTACTCAAAACATTTAAGGGAACAGAAAAATTCCTAAAATTTTTAGGCCGTATTCAAATCATCCTAGCAAAATAACTAGAACAGTCATTTTGAAGCTTGAAGCCTCTAACTTTTGACCCTTTATCATCATATTTTTTTTACCTTTTATTATTATTAATGAAACAAATGAAAAATCGCGATGGAAAAATTTTCGAAAATTTTATTCGTTTTTAAAAGTTTCTACGATTGCAGGAAAATTTTGTTGATTAATGACACTTTAGGACTGTTTTTCCTTGTTTCTTCTCCTACAATTTGCATTTCGATGGGGTCCGTTTCGATGATTGGTTGCAAAGTTACGAGCTACTGAATCCAAAATGACACTTTTTTCTATGATAACCTTTATCTCCTGAACCCACCACCGAGCAGAAGTTGTAAGGACGGTTATGGAAACCTAAGAATATACCCTCTAAAATAGGCAAATCAGTTTTTGATCGAATATTTTTCTTTGATGTGTGATATCGATGTAAAAAAACGTCAAAATATTGCGTTTTTTCCTTAAATTACAGAAGTTACTATATCTTTGGAAATAGCCATCACAAATATTAAACTTAGAATTTTTTTTAAGTTCATTGTTCGAGACATCATAAAACAATAACAATTTTGTTAACAGCATGCAGGTTTTGTTTAGTCAGGTCACACGAATGACACCGTTAGCTAGTTGGGGTGGCTATTGTTCGCAGTAGCGGTCGCTCGGACATTAGAACTTCAGATTCATAGCCGCAAATTATTACCGGTAAGTTGTAAACGTCTACAATTGGGTCGGAGAGGAGTTAGAACTATCTTATTCAATATTTGAGTGTGTTGTAGTTGACGTAAAAATAAACCAAGTTAACCAGGATTTGATTCTATTGCGTTGAATAATCACAAAACTATTCTGGTTCTTCGGAAAGGTAATAACATTCAGCCAGAGTAACCAGTTCACCATGCCGCTATCCACGTATACTGTGCGCTAAAATTCTGACCCTCCGAGCCGGATATTGGTCAACCAGCAAACAGACAATCAGCAATGGGTCAATTCAACAACAGTGGGTCTTATTGTTAGTAAGGAGATTCAAGAAGTATCAAGCTGCTCAACAAGCGTTGGAAGTCAGTCCTACGTTACCAAAAAAGTCTGCAGATGATTCAGAAATGTGACGTCAAGCAGTACTCAATCAGGACTCAATGAGGAGGTCTAGGGTAACCAACATCGACGTAACGAAGGATTCAGCAGCGTCAGACATCGAATAACTCCAGCGATGGCCATCAGCAGCGTAGTACTAATTAGTATAGACCGAAGTAGTAAGTCTCTATTCCTTTTTCTTGGGTGAACACGTGCATCATGGAAGTCAAATTAAAATCATTAGTCATCAAGTGGGGTTCGATTGCAAATATTTTTTAGGGAAAATGCGGGTACTACGATAGTACGTTCGCTTCGGAAGCGTTTAACGACTAACATTTATAGTGTTCACAAAAAATGTGCAAAGTTTCAAATTGCTCTGATTCTTTGTTCCCCATGGCCCGAATGATCAAACTTTGGAATCTATATGAAAAAGCTAAAGGAATGTCATTATTATTTCCAATCATGACTAATCCGTTAATTGTGTAAAAAAGTTTTTTCCTCTACATTCACTGGTACTATTGAAGCATTTTTAAAAAAATTTTTGTTTGGAAAAAAAATGTAAAAAAGTTTTTTGCCATCCAATATTAGCATTAGAATTACCCAAAGCATACTCACTCATACAAAAAGAAGTGTAAATGCGTCCATGCAATGTCTATGTGGTATACTTTAGGCAATTTAAATAAAAAAAAATTCCTTTGTGTAAAAGAATACTGTATTGCGCATTAGATCGTTACATTGTATGTAATGTATGTTGTGCATTGTATATGTTGTGTTATGGCGTGATCGGTGGCGGGCATCGAGGCCAACCGAAATTCTGAGCGACGATCGGCAGTTGTCATCGACGTTGTCGGTGGCAATAACGGTGAGAAAAAAGACATTCGATAAAAACGTGTTACGACGTGCACATCGTGCACATTGCCTTCCGTTACTTTTTATTTATTAAAATATATATATATAGTTTATTAACCATCTATAACGAGTAACGCCTTTTTTATTCATCCTGACAAGACTATTACAATTTCAGAAGTGGGATCGTGCTCGTATAGAACTTCCGTGTGTGGTTAATATATGTATATGTGTATATAAAGTTTATTGTTTGTTGAATCGAGTTATTTGTGACGATAATTAATAGTGTGGATTGTGCTGGTGTAAAGTGATCGACAAAATGGTGAATCCCAACGATTTAAAAGTGGTACAGTTGAAGAAGGTATTGCTTAAGCGGGGATTATCCACTTCCGGAGCAAAAGTTGAACTAATTAATAGATTGCACCAAGCAGATCCGAGTGGCGATTGGATAAAAGACGCTAGTTTATTGCCGGTTGAGGACACAGGACTAACCGAAATTATGGAAGATGATGTAGTAAACGCGTCTGCGTGCGAGAGTCACAATCCTCGCGAGAGTAATGAAAGAATATCCGAAGAAAATCTTCTTTTACGGGAGCTTAGATTGTTGCGACGTGAAAATGAACTTTTGAGAGGTTCGCCAAGGTCTACTACTTCCGCAACAGAGACAAAAATCAGCATAAAAGCTGTTAGTGATTTATTAAGTGACTTTGACGGCCTCAGCGAACTTTTCTGTAATTGGGAAAGGCAAGTTAGACTATTGTGTACAGCCTACAATCTTGAAGATAGTGCGGCGAAAATTTTGATCGGTACAAGACTGAAAGGGCAAGCTCTAAAATGGTTCCATTCGCGGCCAGAGCACATCGAGATGGATACTAATAAATTGCTGGAGGAGATGAAGAAGATGTTCGGAAGACGGGAAAGCAAATTAGTGCTAAGAAAAAAATTCGAAGACAGAGTTTGGAAGCCAAATGAACTTTTCAGTGTTTATTATCACGAGAAAATTATTCTCGGTAACCATGTGCCCGTTTCTGAAGAGGAAATGGTTGACTATCTAGTGGAAGGGATACCGGATAGGCAACTCCGAAACCAAGCCAGGATCCAGAATTTTCCATCAGCGCAGGACTTATTGGCGGCATTTGAAGTCATAACATTAACAGATGGAAGAAATCGGCTGCCTCGTGAGCCGGCGTCGGCGAGCAAAGCGGAAACGAAGGAGAGCAGACCGTCGTTCACGCCGAGCAGGAGCAGTTTTCCTCGGGAGGACAACACGTGGCAGACAAAGCCGAGGTGCTACAATTGCAGCAGGTACGGGCATTTATCCAAGGACTGCAGAGAACCCAGAAGAGAAAAAGGTTCGTGTTTTCGATGTGGTGAAATGGGACATACGTACAATGAATGCAAAGGTAAATCCGAACATAAACAAGTAGCTTGTGTGGACAGTATTCGTAAGTCGAGCGATGACGAATTTATGAAAACCGCTATTTTTGAATTAGGAGATTCGAGGCAGTCGATTGATACCGGCAGTCCGATTAGTTTTATTAAAGATACATTTGTTCCGCGATATTTGATAAATGTTACAGATATTACGAATAAGACGTTTTGCGGGCTTAACGGTAGTAAATTAGAAATAGCCGGGATCGTAACGGCGAATATTAAACTTGGTGCAAATAGGCAAGACGGAGTAAATTTATATGTCGTACCGGAAAATACTATGGCGGCTTCAGTAGTGTTGGGCAAGGATGTTATTAAAAAATTCGATTTAAAATTGACGGTACCTTCGGCAGGCGGGGTGGATGAGATAATTTCCGAAATTTTAAATATCGATACGCAAGAAACTCTTACGGAGAATACTGACACTTTATTGATAAATTCGGCTGCATTACAAATTGACCAGTTACGTTTGAAAAATCTATTTACGACAGAATACGTACAACCTAAACGTCCTGAAGAAGTGAAAGTCAAAACTGAGCTAAAATTAGTAGTAAAAGATCTAAAGCCATTTAGTTTTTCTCCTCGTAGATTATCATATGCCGAAAGAAATAGTTTACGTGCAATTTTGGATAAATTATTGGCAGAAGGGGTGATTCGCGTGAGTGAATCGGAATATGTATCACCCATTGTACTAGTAAAGAAGAAAAATGGTGAATTTAGAATGTGCATTGATTATCGTAAATTGAATAAACATCTTGCTAGAGATAATTATCCGATTCCACTTATTGAGGATCAGCTGAGTGTCTTAAAGGGAAAGAGGTATTTTAGTTTGCTTGATTTGAAGGATGGATTTCACCATATACCAATTGCCGAAGAGTCCGTCAAATATACCTCATTTATTACTCCGTTTGGCCAATTTGAATTTACGAAAATGCCTTTTGGGTTGAAACCGGCACCGACAAAATTTCAGAGATACGTGAGCGAAGTACTCGATGAATTAATTCGAGCCGGTGATGTAGTAGTGTATATAGACGACTTCCTTATCGCGACGCAGACTTTGGAGCATCATTTTGTTATTTTAAAGCATGTGTTTAAACTATTAGTAGAAAATAAGCTTAAGTTAAAAATTGATAAATGTAAGTTTTTATTTACCGAGATTGAATATTTAGGTTACTTGATTAATGAGAAGGGAATTAAACCCACCGATAAGGGTATTGACGCAGTGCTGAGATTTCCGATGCCTAAAGTTACTCGCGATGTACAGAGTTTTCTTGGTTTGTGCTCGTATTTTCGAAAATTCATAGAAGGTTTTTCAGTAATAGCAAAACCGTTGTACGATTTGTTAAAAAAGGATGTCAAGTTTAAATTTGCGGAGGTAGAACTTCGGGCATTCGAGACTTTGAAATCGAGGTTAGTCGCAGCTCCAATTTTGGCAATCTACGATCCGCGTGATTTGACGGAATTGCATTGCGATGCTAGCGCATTGGGTTTTGGCGCGGTACTTATACAAAGAAAAAATGACTTAAAATTGCATCCTGTATTTTATTTCTCTAAGCGAACGACCGAGGTAGAGAGTAAGTATCACAGTTTTGAGCTTGAAACTTTAGCCATCGTATACGCACTCAAACGGTTTCGAATATATTTACAAGGAATTCAATTCAAAATAGTTACCGATTGTAATTCACTAAAGTTAACGCTACAGAAAAAAGATATTAATCCGAGAATTGCAAGATGGGCGTTGGAATTGGCTACTTACGATTATACGGTAGAGCACAGACCAGGAGAGAAAATGAAACATGTAGATGCATTGAGTAGATCGGTTGGAATTTTAATTGTAGAGGATAATTCGTTTGAGCATAAATTAGCTATTTGTCAGGCCCGGGATAAAAAAATAAAAGAGTTAATGGATAAATTGAGCAAGAATGAAAATTCGTTTTACGAAATGAGACACGGATTAGTGTATCGGAAAAAAGATGCGGCATTACTTTTTTACGTACCGGAGGAAATGGAGAAAAGTGTCATGTTTCGATATCATGATGAAATGGGTCATTTGGGGGTGGAGAAAACACAAGACACAATATTTAAAAATTATTGGTTTCCTAATGCGAAACAAAAAATCCAAGATCACATAAGAAATTGCATGAAGTGTGTTGTGTATTCTCCAACAGCGGGCAAAACCGAAGCTGTGTTGCATGCAATACCGAAGGAGGACATTCCGTTTGTTACTTTGCACATCGATCATTTTGGCCCAGTCGATAAGCGACACTTGATAAAGCGATACGTATTTCTTGTAGTTGATGCGTTCACCAAGTTTGTAAAGTTGTATGCGACGAAAACAACTGCTACTTCCGAAGCGGTAAAGTGTCTTTCTGATTATTTTAATAATTATAGTAAACCGAAATATATTGTGTCGGACCGTGGGTCGTGTTTTACATCTCAGGAATTTAATGATTTTTTGAACGAGTGTAATGTCAAACATGTATTAGTAGCGACGGGTTCACCACAAGCAAACGGGCAAGTGGAAAGATTTAACCGAACAATAGCACCTATGTTGAGTAAATTGACTGATAACGACACTGGGAAATACTGGTACAAAATACTATCAGATGTTGAATATTGTATTAATAATACTGTTTGTAAATCTACGGGCGAAACCCCAAGCAAATTGTTATTCGGCATATCTCAGCGCGGTAAAATTGACGATGAAATTAAAGATTATTTAGACAAGTTCGAGATTGATAAAAATAGGGATTTTGAAGACGTAAGAAGCAAAGCGGCTCATAAAATTACTGCGTCACAAAATTATAATATACAGTATTTTAACAAGAGGCATAAAAGTCCTCATGAGTATCGTGAGGGTGATTATGTAATGTTGCGCAATTTTGACACTACTGCGGGGGCATCAAAGAAATTGATTCCGCAATTTAAAGGCCCGTACGTTGTTACGAAAAAACTTAGAAACGATAGATATGTTGTGGCAGATATAGACGGTTTTCAAAATACACAGAAAAAATATCAAGGTGTATGGGAACCTAAAAACATGCGACCGTGGATAAATGTAAATATGTCAAATAATGTTAGTAATTAGAATTAGATTAATGCATGTGTTTATATAATTTCGTTTAATGTTAAGGTTCTTCTTTTTAGTGTAGCGTAGCCCGAGGACGGTCTATCATCAGGATGGCCGAACTGTAAAAGAATACTGTATTGCGCATTAGATCGTTACATTGTATGTAATGTATGTTGTGCATTGTATATGTTGTGTTATGGCGTGATCGGTGGCGGGCATCGAGGCCAACCGAAATTCCGAGCGACGATCGGCAGTTGTCATCGACGTTGTCGGTGGCAATAACGGTGAGAAAAAAGACATTCGATAAAAACGTGTTACGACGTGCACATCGTGCACATTGCCTTCCGTTACTTTTTATTTATTAAAATATATATACAGGGTGTCCCGTAACTAGTGTTACTCCCTGAAAGGGGTGGTAGAGGACGTCATTCTGAACAAGATTTTCCTTTGCGAAAATGGGGTTTGAAGCTTCGTTTTTGAATTATTAAGGAAAAACACGGACCAATCAGAGCGCGAGGATTTCGCGCGTCGAGAAGCGGGAGCGACAGCTTGAAGTCCAGCGGCTGAACGCGAACGCGATCAAGAGTCTTTGCCTCGGAACAGTCTAAACATCCAACGCGAAGTCTTTACATCGAAACTCAGTTAAATAACGAACAGAATAATTAAAAGTATTGTTTATTTATTCATTCATCATGAGGGAGGAACGAAATTAATTATGCGTAATTAATGCAAGTTATGCAAATGAAATTTATTGAATATTGCCATTCGTTATCGATGAAGAATGTGAAATTAAATATTGAAAATTTTTTATTTTACTTCTAACAATAATATTAGTCAATGAATTTACTCATTTTAATGAAAAATAATTATTCAGTTCGCAAAAAAAGAGTTTCAATTTAATATCTAATAAATGTATTAACCGGTCTACCTTACATTCACAGGAAATTTATTAAAATAGCACTCACCCATTGTTTGAAAATAATCCTGTTTGAAAATAATCCTTCAATGAAAGCGTTGGGGGTCCTGAGTCGTCCCGCTGATCATGACCTGCCGTAACATCGGCACCGTATACGAGCCGTGCTATTGCGAACGTTTCTGGAAAAATACTACACAACTGAATATCTACGACACGATATTACCGATGTATTGTTATGGGTGTAGTATTTTTCCAGAAACGATCGCAATAGCACGGCTCGTCGCCGCGTCAAGAACGTTCAACTGTTTTAGAAAAACGCCTGCATATTCTGTTCGGCAGTTGTGTTTCGCGTTCCGCACGAGAATGGTCGCGAAAAGTAGTGCCGCTTTACCGTTTGGGCAGAAGCGTGTTAAAATCTTTTAAACATATTGGTGACGTTTTCCCGATTAAAATGAGACCAAACGCGATATAACGCGGATAATGTTTCTCGTTTATTAAAAAATGGGTTGTTTCGATAGACTGACTCGGGAACCGTGAGTGAATTTTCGCTTTACAAACGCGAACCGCGGCGTGAAGAAAGTAGCTGAAAAGATTTGCTGAAAAATGACAGTGAAAATGATCGTATTGTGAACTGAAGTCAGTGCAGTGACCTCTGAGTGCTGTCAGCTGTGGTATACGGTGCCGATGTTACGGCAGGTCATGATCAGCGGGACGACTCAGGACCCCCAACGCTTTCATTGAAGGATTATTTTCAAACAGGATTATTTTCAAACAATGGGTGAGTGCTATTTTAATAAATTTCCTGTGAATGTAAGGTAGACCGGTTAATACATTTATTAGATATTAAATTGAAACTCTTTTTTTGCGAACTGAATAATTATTTTTCATTAAAATGAGTAAATTCATTGACTAATATTATTGTTAGAAGTAAAATAAAAAATTTTCAATATTTAATTTCACATTCTTCATCGATAACGAATGGCAATATTCAATAAATTTCATTTGCATAACTTGCATTAATTACGCATAATTAATTTCGTTCCTCCCTCATGATGAATGAATAAATAAATAATACTTTTAATTATTCTGTTCGTTATTTAACTGAGTTTCGATGTAAAGACTTCGCGTTGGATGTTTAGACTGTTCCGAGGCAAAGACTCTTGATCGCGTTCGCGTTCAGCCGCTGGACTTCAAGCTGTCGCTCCCGCTTCTCGACGCGCGAAATCCTCGCGCTCTGATTGGTCCGTGTTTTTCCTTAATAATTCAAAAACGAAGCTTCAAACCCCATTTTCGCAAAGGAAAATCTTGTTCAGAATGACGTCCTCTACCACCCCTTTCAGGGAGTAACACTAGTTACGGGACACCCTGTATATAGTTTATTAACCATCTATAACGAGTAACGCCTTTTTTATTCATCCTGACAAGACTATTACATTTGCATTTTTTTTCAAACCAAAATTTTTTTTAAAATTCAGCAATAGTGCCGGTAAATGTAGAGGAATAAATTTGTTTACCCAATAAACAGATTAGTTATGGTTAGCGACACTATTGACATTCCTTTAACTTTTTCACACAAATTTTAAAGTTTGATCATTCGGGCCATAGGAAACAAAGAATCAGAGCGATTTGAAACTTTGCACGTGTTTTGTTAACTCTATAAACTTAAAAAAAATTCCTAGGCTTAATCTTTGTGATGGCTATTTCCAAAGATAATAATTTTTGTAATTCAAGGAAAAAACGCCATTTTTAACGTTTTTTTACATTAATATCGCACATCAAGGAGAAATATTCAATCAAAAACTGATTTACCTATCTTGAAGAGTATGTTCTTACGTTTCCAGAATCGCCATTATAATTTCTGTTCGAAAGTAGGTTCAGGAGATAAAGACTATAAAAGATAAAAGTGTCATTTTGACTTCCGTAACTCGTAACGTTGCAACCAATCATCAAAACGAACCCCATCGAAATGCAAATTATAGCGGAAGAATCAAGGAAAAACAGTCCTAAAGTGCCATTAATCAAGAAAATTTTCCTGTGATTGTAATATAGACTAATTTCGGATTAAGAATCAGAGGTAAGATAAGAAAGTTCGAGGTAAGTGAGGTAAGTGAGTTTATTCTTCAACGAGTATAGTAAGACAGATTGCTACGCGTCTTTTCGTAGAAAGTTGTATATATCTTCCCAGGAACCTGGGAAGGGAAAAAGACAAGGAGTGGGAAAGGTGGTGACTTTCCTCAAATCGGGAATTCCCACATGCCCCTTAAACAAATCTCGTTTAAGATCATAATTGTTATTAGATGCAGTCAATATGTCTCGACTTCGCTACGTTGCCGTATTTAGAATTATGAGTATTGTATAAATCTGCCAGTTGATCTATAAAATTTTTATTGAACTCATTGGTCTGTTCCTTAATCGACTGTGATATCTCTATCATCTTTGTTGGACCACCAACTGCAAAATCGAGACCAAGGTTTACAGAAATCTTCTAAAATATTTTATTCGCATTTCCTGTTTCTTACATGAAATAATCATTTATCTTGAGTTTGAAAGTACAAAAAGTAATAAATACAATTAAAAAACGAATATTCAAGTGGTTTCTTTTACTTGACCAACTCAATTCAATTAGCATATTTTTTGTTTCTTATTTATGATTATTACCTACTGAATGAGAATGGAGAAATCACCTTTACGGTATCCTACAAATTCTGCTCATGCCACTAAACAATATAAGATAAGATAACGTAAAAGAAAAATAGAATTGACGTTGAAGTATGTGATTTTGAGAATTGTAAAATAATTTATACTTCATTTCTACAGCAAAATGCACTTGAAAAAATGAAATAATTTATTTTTGATATATACAAATACCCAGCAGCTGTTAATGGAACCTATTTACTCGTTAAATAGTGTATTACATACGTTTCAACCTCTTCGGAGTCGGCGTAAAATTAAAATTAACTGAGTAAAAGATGCTGCGAATAACCATTTGATTGCGGTATGACGCATATGGTAATCAATAAAATGTAAGAAAAAATATGAAACGTTATAAATACGGATGATAAGAACTGTAGTTGTAACAACTGCATCAGAAGAAGGCAACATTTCTGATATACATGAAATTGGATCGACTTGATTAGTGTGTGAAAGTCATGGACCTAAGAACCTATGGACGGCCAAGGGATTATCAATCTGTGGCATCAGAGGGTTTTTCTATGTGTTTTACGTATTTTCCTACGACGTGTTAGCGAGATAGGAAATATTAAGGGTGATTAAATATGCAGAAATACAAGAATTTTAGCGATGAAAAAATAACTGTTTAATTACGAAAAAGGAACGGAAACTGTATGATACTTGGAATACGCGAGATTATAATGTTTCCCGATTCGAGGGGATGATAATGTTTCTCCTCGGATTTTCTAGAATGATTAACTAACTTTTCTTCTATTTGCATACAAGAAAATTGCATACTTCCACCTCTTCGCCTGGTCAGTCATCTTCTCAAACCAATCAAATTTAGGCGACACTGACCTATCTCTACTTCCTGTGTCCGGAACGCGATTTGTAAGAAGTAGGAAGCATCAGTGGAAGTGGAAGACGTAACGGTAATAGTTTAACAATTTGATGGAGTTTCCGCTGGACATGGGTCCTGACTACTTGATGGGAATGATGGCCATCAGGGCTAGTTTCAAACCCTTAGGAAACTCGCGTTTATAGTACGGGCAATTGGCCGCTGAGGACGTTAAAAACTCTAAAAAGATACAAATTGCAATATTAAGTAATAAACTGACTCTCAAAAACGACCTCGTTGATTTTGCGTGCAATAAACGTGCTAGCAATTTGAAGTTTGAGTACTGTTCCTTGTCCAAATGCCAGCCATCTGGTATTTGTAAATTTGTAAAATAAGAATAAATCTTTATAATTCTATTTCTAAAATATGCCGCAGTCGGGTCTTCCTGCTGCATACTTGATGATTAAGAATAGACCACATATTCTATATGTACTAACATGAATTTCGCACAGTGTTGTCGAGTTATATATTGTAGATTATTATATTTCATTTAAATATTATAGCTTGTTATTAAATATTATAACGTGTTACGAACGTTCGCAGTTGGTGGGGAGAAACAAATGAGCGCTATACAGTTTGTAAAAAACAAAGAGACAGGCAGTCTTCAATAGAAGCGCGTGGAAGAGCGAGAGAGTTCTTACTCTCTCTCTCGAGAGAGTAAGTAAGTGAGTAAGATAGAGTAAGATACCTGTTCAAGTGATTGTATTAATTTTTCTTTCAATTTAATAAAATGTGATTGCCAAAATCAATCAAAAACGTGGTTCAATCGACAACATATATTAACCCTTAACGAACGATGCCACCATATTCGCGACATCATAGATACCCAAAAAAAAAATAGGATGCCGTCTTTATGGTGACATGACGTGATATTTCAAAATATCTGTTAGGTTCGGCGATAAAAATCCAATGAAACCATATTGATTATGCACTTTTTCTTGCACTGGTAATAAAGTAATTAATTTCTTAAAATTCCGTCGATCTACTGGTTATTATTCTGTGATGGAAATGGGAGTATAGTTTTCATATTAAATATTGAAAACTATATAATATAAATCAACACAACTAACACAATATAAACATTGAATGAATTTATTTTGAAAACATGAAACAACAACTAGGAAGGAACTTTTTAAATGTAACGCAAGATCTTTTAATATGCGAGTACAATATCGTAATCACTAACAGAACAGAGAAGAATGAATATTTTAGATATTATTTTATTTTAACATTTGACTATCTTGTTTAAACGAGCGGTATCATATAGTTGGTAGATAAGTATACAAACTTTATTACCGATTTATTGGCAAATTACCGACATAGTTGTATATTTATTTTTGCTATTTTCAACATTCTGAAAAAAAAATGCTCGTTCGTTAAGGGATAAAGAGACAGATATACATATATGCTTCGCTTATATTTGGCTACTCAAAGATTAACAATCAGGACAAGTTGAAGAAAATTCTTTAATTTTGCACCGCCTCCGAAAATTCTTTAATTTTTTATCGGTCCAAGTGTATTTACTAATTAGGGTACAAATAGGTTTTATTAATAGCTGTTGAATATTTGTATAAGTGAAACAGAAATTATTTCATATTTCTTAGTGAACTTTATTGTAGAAATGAAGTCTAAATTATTTTGTACTTTTTAGCGTATTTTTATATCCGTTATATACGTTTTTTAAAGATATTTTATTTTATAAACCATAAACGAGATCAAGCTCCCAGAAGCCAATAGACCAGATTTTTTCACAGAAGAGATTGTAGTCGTGTTTGGTATAAATTAAAGGTCTCGTAACACTGATTATGAATACATATGTCTCCTTGAAAACTCCGGGCCCGTTCCCGAGAAAATCGGATCCAAATGTCCACTTCTGATAAATCATCTCCTACTTTTGCACGTGCCAGTCATGTGATAACCGTCATCTGGTATTTATCTTACGGACACAGCCATTCAGTTGTCATATCCAACACTCCTCTTTACAGCATGTCTGTTATTAGCAATAACGATAAATGACAAATAAAAGTGGTTTTGTTTATCATTTCCTCTGTTGATTCTTTTTCAGTTTCAAGTTCACCAAGGTATCTATTTTCGTGTGTCTGTTCTGAAATATCCACCAGAAAACAGGATTCTACCCTAGAATGGCTAGTTTCCTGTCAAACATGAGTTAGATTGGTTATTTTCGCAATTCAAAAAGGGTCAACTTGACTGTGCGCCATCTGTCACAACGGATCTTTGGACCTGATTTTTTGCAAATAAATTTGGCCCAAACTTGGCTTCACTCTTTGCATAAATTCTTTTGGTCCATCTTATATAGGGTGGCTCACCACATTTTGCCATCTAGATTTGTGCCATTATTATTACTCATAGCAAACAATGTTTTAGATGAAGTTAAATGGTTTTGAGGGCGGCATACGCCGGTGGTATATTTTTTTTGTAGGTGGACGTGTAAAGGACATATAAAAGTCAGCAATATTTTTTTTAAATGGAATCATATATTTTTTATTTCATGAGCTGATACTCCTCCATATTCTTTACAAAAAAGTATTAATCTATTTATGTGAAAAAGTCATTAGTTTAGGAGATAAATCAGTAATTATTTTCCCACGCACACATGCTCATATCCAGTATTTACCTTAATGGAAAAGAGACTGTATAAAAGAACACTTTAGCAGTGTATTTAATAACATTCTAAACATTTCATTAATTAAAACAATTTCCTGGTCACAAGCAGTAGAAACTTTCGTAATCATTGAAACAACATCAAGGTTTCTGTGGAGTATGTCTGTGTTTGCCTTGAATACGTGCGGATTTAATTTCAGTGAGTTTATCAGGACTATTAATTTCTGGATTAAAATCGTTGCTGCCCTTATTTCCTGAGCACATAAACCATTTTACTAAATAATTAACAAAACGGAAAATGCTCCCGTAGAAATAGGAGGAGTGAAATTAATTCAAAGCCGGTTAGTTCAACTTTAATTAAATTAAATCATAATAATTAGGGTGTGTGTAAATGAAATAATAAATAGAAATTATGATATTCTTTAAGAACGATGAACCATTTTTATTAGATTTACTTGTTTTCTGTGAGATTATTAATTATTACCCTTTTAAAATATACACAATTTCTTTTGAAGAATTCATATTGTAATAAAAACATCGCTGGCAGATAATGAAGTATTAAATTATTTGAATTTCCCCATGCGTAATTTTTCATGAATATGATAGGTAAGTATATGTATAAGTAGGTTGCCAATTAACTCTCCTGTTTTTGTAATTTGTGTTTTATCGAGATTTATAAATCGAATTATATTTGTAAATATATTTTTATACTTTTGAAATCTAAGTTTTTCATCAATGAAGTCGTTAAACAATGACATTCTGATTATTTCACTTAATTGTTAATCGATCTCACTTAAATTAAGTAAAATTCCTCTACTGTATTTTTAAACGTTTAAAACTTTCTTTTGTATTAATCACGAATTAAACACATTTTGATTTAAAACGTATTTATTTTAAAACAAACAGAAAAATAATGTTGGAATCCGGGTTGAGGAATAAAACCACTTTACAATAAGCAAAAGTTTATTGGATTTAAAACCTCTATGATTACGCCGAACTCAACTTTAACAGAAAATCGTGTGAAGAATAGAAACAACGACCTCCTTGCTAACTTACAGCAAAACTGATTCTCTGTCTAAACTCTTTCTACAATTTCTGGACTCTTTCTCACCGAACCCGTGGTCAGTGACAATATATATATATCCTCTCTCTAGTGGGGGAGGACAACCTTAGCCCTTATGACTAATAGTGGATGTACGCTGTTTTTGTTGTTGTGCATCGAGAGAGTCATGGTTTGGCTATGACTTATTATTTGTTTAAGATAGGTCATCCAACACCTTCCCCCATAAAAAAAAAATTTGAATTTGTTAGAATTCAATTTAGCATTGAATAGCTTGTTTGAGGTCGTTGCTATCGTTAATTACATATTATATTAGTCTTTAATACTTATATACTACTGATAATAGTGTGTGTACAAATGTAAACATGTTTATAAATAAATAATTATATAATTACGACGAAACAATACAAATGATTCTTAAACTAATTTGATTAATATGAGGGTCTTCTATTAACTATCTAGGGATTTGGAATATAGATTAGCTTGGACTTGCTTATGTTTAATTATAATCACATTGGTGTAGTGCTTTTGCGTAATTTCCCTCTATAATAATTTCCGCCTGCAGGACTGCGTATGGGTGGTGGTGTTTGATTTTCCTCGCTTTCTTGATCATCCGTTGAGCTCGTACCAGCAGTCCGTCTTCTATTACTATACGTAACAACATCCCTTGATGATTCCCGATATTCGCTATGTATGTCCGAATCAAAATTGCAATTAATAAAATTTTTTATCATGGGGGGTACAGTTCCCCCATCGTTTGGATTTTTCGTGACACAGAAAAATCTTTTCAACAATTTTAAACAACCACACCAACGACAACAATTAATAAAAATTATTATTATAAGTACGGCGGCAATTACTCCCACCGTGATTGTATACCACCGAGTGTGCGTAACAATAAATGGCTCGTTCAGATTTTTGGTTAAAATTTGATCGAACTCGTTTAGTTTTTTGTTAGCGTATTTAAAATCGGATAAGTCTATGTTTGTTAATTTTATAGGTTCCAAACGTGTTGAATCAATTTTAATTTTGTCCATTTCTACAACACAACAATCACTGTCCACTATACTAATCGGTGGTGCAAAATGCGTGACGTTCTTCTTTGTCTGCTTTGTTGGTTCCAGGAGATAAATGTTGCTGTAACCCTTGCATTGACTGTCTAGAGACAGTATACCTGTCTGGTGTAGGACTATATCCTCCATGTAGTCCTTACCTTCCTGGCAAAGAATTGTCACGGTTGTTGGTTTTTGCAAAATATAAATCCAATGGTTGTTTTGGATATATGTCCATGTCTCAATGTTGGCCCTGATGGTCTTCGTGTCACAGTCTTCCGGAATTTTACTTATATGAGGTGATAACAGCTGGGCTTCACAGGTAGGTTGCTCAGCTGATTTCCTTGTATGAACGTCCATGCAAACGTATTTCCCATCCAGATACATAATGCAACTTTTTAAATCTTGCAGGAGGGAAAAATGAGTTTTGGGTTGGGATATAATTAGATAGGGTTGTTTCGGAGAGATATAAGAGAAAACGGAAGAATTTTGGAATTGAACGGGAAGTGGAATTAAATGATAAAGATCGAATAACGTTCTTGATACTAGTGGATACTTTAAAGCAAATATAATAAGGTCGTTTGACGGAATTAATTGCAAATCTAAAATATTATAAAATATTGGTAAAGTTTTGAGATTGGGGGATACTACTAATTCAAATTCCCCTTTATAACTGGTTAACTCTTTCAACAGAATTTCAGGTGTCACGATTAATGGTGATAAAATATTATGTCTTCCGAGATTTATTGCTTCTATGTATTTATTATACTCCTGCGAAATCGAATTAGTTAAAGATAATAACATTGCAATTTGTTGTCCTATTAATGACTGTGCTTCTAATTTTGATATATATAATTTTGTTTGGGTCATGAATTTGTTGATACGATTTATGTTATTATTCATAGTATCTTCATTAGTTTTTAGTGAGGCTAAAGATTGATTAAAATTCCGTATTGTACCAGAAATAACCTGAATTTGAGATTTCAATAGAGTTTGTGTTTGTTTGTTATTGTTTAATAACATATTAATGCTATCTGTATAGTATTGTGCATCATCCGCATCAGGAGTACCAAAAAGCCAATTTAGGGCATAAGATACACCATTAATTAAACCGCGACGTTTACGTTTACTACTTTCTTGACCAACCAGTTGGTACAATATTTCATGTTTGGAATCTATATTGTTTAGTTCATTTTTTACAACGCTTAGAGTTTGTTCGCAATGATAGTTAACATGATTAAATTCTTCTACATCCTTTAATGTAATAGTGCAAAGATTTTGAGACTTTAAATATGTTTTTTGTAATATTAGTCTAGCTTCCTTGAGGTAGGTCATATTTATATGCGTTAATAATGTTAATTTAGTATTCGAAATTTGTGCAATACCTAATTTATTATAAAATATTCCACTTGAATGCGTAAATGGAGTGTTAGAGAAATAATGACAAGATGTTAGGATTGGAAGTATGAGGAGTATCCAGAGTGTCGGATTCATCTGAAAAATAGTGTTTTAAAAGATTAGAATGATATGTTTGTCTCTTTTTACCGATTTGAATTTCTACAGTTTTATTAGGAAAAATTTTTGTTATTCTACATATATGGACCCTTAAAATTAGGAGCTAGCTTTTTATTCTGACCCGGTTTTGTTTGTTGTTGGTAAATACATACAAGATCGTTTTGTTTGAATACAACAGGATTGCTTTTCTTATCATAGTATTCTTTGCTTTTCGTTTTGGAATCTAAAATCTTATCATGAGCTATTTTAAATGAAGTATTCATTTAATGTATGTGTAGTGAAATTGTGGTTCTTGAATGATAGATGAGGGTAAATAAGGCTTGTTACCAAATAAAAGTTCATAAGGGGTATAATTAGTTGATTTATGAATTGACGTGTTATAACTAAATATTGCAAATTGAATGTATTCGTCCCAATCTGTTTGATTAGGCTTAATGTAATGCTTTAAATAATCTTTTAATGTCAAATGATACCTTTCAAGTGCGCCATTTGTTTGAGGATGGTAAGGTGTGGTGGATATATGTTTAGTTTTAAAAAGATTACTTAAATTTTTTATTAAATTTGCCATAAAATCAGGCCCCTGATCTGATAGAAATGATTTAGGTATACCATAGTGCATAAATATTTTAGTTAAAACTTTTGCAATCGTTTCGGCCTCATGGTTAGGAATAGGTTCTGCAATACAAAATTTTGTCAAATCATCCTGGGCTGTTAAAATAAATCTATTCCCTTGTTCCGTTAAAGGTAACGGTCCTACTATATCAATGGCTAATCTATCAAATGGTTTTTCTGCGGTTGTAGTGATTTCCATTGGTTGTTTCGTTGGCTTAAAATTAGTTTTTTTCAACTGACACGAATGACATTGTTTAATGTATTTCCTTACGTCAGCTTTCATACCTGGCCAATAATACGTTTCTTTAATTCTGGAGTATGTTCTTTGAAATCCACTATGTCCTGATAATTTACCATCATGATTCTCTTCTAATATTTTCTCTATTTCTTGTCGGGTTTTAGGAATAATTTTAGATTTATTAATAATTTTAATTTCGGTCTTTGGAAAAATAAACCTCAACATTTCATATAAAAGAGATGTTTTAATATTAGGATGCTTTTCCGGAAGTACAAAAATGAATTTAGTATCTTGTATAGTTGCTTTTAAATTCAGTAAAGACGAAAATATGTTCTTATACTCAAGTTGATCAAAATGTAAATTCATTGCAAAAAGTAAGTATAATATTTGAGTTTTATTTTCAAGTTTATATAATCCATTAATACTAGGTGTTATTCCAGATACATCAAAATTTGAAAGGATATATTCTGAATACTGATTGCTTTCATCTAAATCTTGCGACCATAATAATACTATAGGATCTTTAATGTTAGCTAATGATTTAATTTCATTTTCGTACGTTATTAGCTCCTGATTTTCATAATGAAATTTAATGAAATCTTGATAAGTTACTTGATTTGGAATACTAACATTTACCGATTTTTCTCTTAAGGGAAGTCGCGAGAGACCGTCTGCGTTAGAATTAACACGACCCGGTTTGTATTTAATTTCGTATTGGTATTCGTTTAAACGTAATCGCCATCTAACTAGTTTTGATGTTGGATTTTTACAATTAAATAACCATTGTAATGGTCTATGATCAGTATATATCGTAAACGTACGTCCGAATAGATAAGGTCGAAAATGTTCTGTTGAATTTACAATTGCCAACAATTCCTTTTCGGTTGTTGAATAATTCTGCTCTGCTTTGTTTAATGTCCTTGAATAATATGCAATTGGTAAATCCTTGCCATCTTTTATTTGTGAAAGAACTGCCCCAATTCCTACATTAGATGCGTCGCAAGTCAAAGTAAAAGTTTTTGAAAAATCGGGATATTGAAGTAAAGGTTTTTCTACTAATTTTTGTTTTAATAAATTAAATGCTTCTTCTTGTTCATGAGACCATACAAAGGTTTGATCCTTTTTTAATAACACTGTCAACGGTTTCGCGATAGTAGAAAAGTTTGGAATAAATTTACGATAGTAACCAACCATTCCCAAGAACATTTTTATATGTTTTATATTCGACGGACGCGACATATCATTAATTGCTTCGACTTTCTTTTTATTGGGTTCTACACCTTTTTCTGAAACTACATGACCTAAAAATTCGCAAGACTTTTTTAAAAATTCACATTTGTTCGGTTGCAACTTTAAGTTATTTTCACGAAGTCGAGAAAAGACGTTTTTTAATTTTCTATTATGATCTTCTAAACTCGAACCATATATGATCATATCATCTATGTATACTAAACATTGACGATTATTTAATCCGGTCAGAACACTATTCATCATTCGCTGAAACTGGGCAGGAGCATTTTTAAGTCCGAAAGGCATACGTGTGAATTCATAATGCCCACTTGGAGTACTAAACGCGGTTTTCGGTGCATCACGAGGATTCATAGGGATTTGATGATAGCCGCTCGCGAGATCTAATGTAGTGAAATATATCGCATGTCCTAACTGATCCAAAATATCTTCAATATTCGGAAGAGGATACGCGTCACCTACTGTTTTCTCATTCAGCTTTCTATAATCAATCACTATTCGCCATTTACGTTCACCAGACGCGTCAAGTTTTTTCGGAACTATCCAAAGAGGACTCGACCATGGACTTGTTGACGGTTTAATGATTCCCTGCCTTAACATTGTCTCTATTTGCTTGTCAACTTCCTTTTTATGTATTTCGGGATATCTATAATTCTTAACGTGCACGGGTTGTTCATCAATTGTTCTAATCTCGTGTGTACATACTGTAGTTTTCGTTAACGCGTCAGTTGGTAAATGAAAGATATCACTAAATTCGGTACAAATAGATTTTATCGATGACTGTTCTTCGGAGTTTAGATGATTTAGACGTAAATGTTCGTTTAGGACTCGTAATCTGTTGTCTAACTGATTGCTACTTTGATCTGGAGCTAACTGATAAATTCTTCCTTCTCGCGGTACTGGTTCTACAGATAATTCGGGGATAGGGATTCGTTTACTAAATTGCGATGTATTAACTATGGTGATTAATGATTGGTTTTTATCTGTCACTTTAACAATTGCATTTGGAATAAGTAAATTGCGGTCTGCGCTTAACTCATGAGATGAAATTAACCCTTCACTTAAATTATACGGATTCTGAACTCTAATAGAAATAATTGTCTCACTTCTTGGATTTAAAGTTATTTCAGATGTAGATGTTTGCGGTACATTATAACCTAATGGAATTGGATATGGAAAATTTTTTATAGAAATTGTCGATTGCTTATAGTCAATTTTGCAATCTGATAAACGGAGGAAATCGTTGCCTAACAATCCATCAAAAGGAATATTTGTATGGGAATCTATTACATGAAACAGCGTTTCTATTTTGTTATTACGATTTTTTAACTCAATATTCGTTTGCCCTAAACTTACAACTGGAGAATTAAGAGAAATACCATTTAGTGATACTGGATTTGGATCAGTAATATCATAATGATTTAGACTGGAGGCTTTAATTAACGAAATGGAAGCACCGGAATCAATTAAGAGTTTCAAGATTTTGTCTTCAGAATTTGCTTGTTTTGACTCGAATAATACATAGTTAAGCTCGTTGGAATTGAATGAACTAAGAATTGTTATATTAGGAATTTCTCGAAGTCTTGGCTGATGTGATTGATCGTATTCGTTGTTAATTGTGAATTCGGCTCGTTTATGATCGGAGGATTGGCCTGTTGTTGAAAATCGCGAAAATTTTGATGTTCAAAATGTACATTTCGTCTTTCAGTTGGTAAAGCACTGGTTGAAGGTCGATTTTGAAAAGATCGTTGGGAGTTATTATATTCACGTTTCCGACATTCGCTTATTAAATGACCAAATTTTTTGCAGTAATTGCATTGCATATTTGATTTAGAAATATTATTCATTCTTTGGATTGGAACACGATTTTGGACAGGATTATGTTGATATGCAGGCACACGATTAGTATTCTGAAAATGACTTTGATTTGAGGTGAACGCGAATTGCGGTTTCCTATTTCTATAACATTCTTGAGTGGAATGACCGTTTTTATTACAAATTCTACAAACTTGTGACGTGTACGTTAAGCGTAATGCTTTTTCTTCGCACACAGCGGCTGTGAAAGCTTGACTAATTGTTTTAAAATCGCGATATCTCAACATTTGCGATATTTGTGGATGCGAGTGGTAAACAAATCTATTTAAAGTGATATCGTTGATCATAGCTAATCTACCCGCGAGTGTATCAATCATTGAGTCAGCTGAATGCAGGATTCCTAAAATTCTCGAAGTTAACTCTTCTAAGCGTTGATAAAATTGACTAACATTTTCATGGCGTTCTTGTCTCATACTATTTAATTCTTCTAATAATTGGTCGAGGCTTTTCTTATCCTGATACATACTTATTAATAATTCAGATATTTCTGGCCATGTCGTTAAATTACAATGAACATCTACTTGTTCTCTTGCCTTTCCTGTAATTCTACTTTTTACAAAAAACAGGAGCGGTTGAAATTGAAAAGGTTTAGCTAATTCAAAAGCTGAATCTACCTGTTTTATAAAGCTACGTAACTTATATCTATCACCATCAAACGTATCTGGTATCAATTTGATTAAAAATTCTAATGAAAGAGTTGGAGATTGATCTGTGGAGTGCATTGACGTTTCTGTTTCAGTCATTATGATATATAGATTTACGTATACACTTTACAAGAACGATACGGGATTATAAATGATTGGAGATCAAGATTTGTTGCAAGTCTGGATGGTACTTACGTTGATTTTCTTCCAATGCTGTTTACCCTCGGTGCTGGCTCGTCAGATCCAGTGTTCCTTTACCGGAGTACGACTTCTTCTTCACGAAATTCTTCTGATGCGTCCAAATTTCCCAATTGAAATTGGCAATTACACGCAGTGCGGAATATTGCTCCGTACTAACAACTGCTACGTAATTGTTGAACGCTATCCCACTTCTGACACCAAAACTATGTTGGAATCCGGGTTGAGGAATAAAACCACTTTACAATAAGCAAAAGTTTATTGGATTTAAAACCTCTATGATTACGCCGAACTCAACTTTAACAGAAAATCGTGTGAAGAATAGAAACAACGACCTCCTTGCTAACTTACAGCAAAACTGATTCTCTGTCTAAACTCTTTCTACAATTTCTGGACTCTTTCTCACCGAACCCGTGGTCAGTGACAATATATATATATCCTCTCTCTAGTGGGGGAGGACAACCTTAGCCCTTATGACTAATAGTGGATGTACGCTGTTTTTGTTGTTGTGCATCGAGAGAGTCATGGTTTGGCTATGACTTATTATTTGTTTAAGATAGGTCATCCAACAATAAATTTGTTCATTCCACTGATTAATCAGTGATCTATTATTTATCAATTAAATATTTGTTTGCAAACGTATTAATTAAACGTTGTTTGCCAACTTTTTAATCGCGTTTTTAAAATTATCGTTAACTTTTTCCATTTTTTTAAGTTCAAAGAAATTAAAGAATGAATTCACTAATTGAAATTTGTTATCACTTATTAATATTACATTTTTCGTTGCTAAAACTTACAAAATAAACTCTGATATTTTAAATTCGCGGAAGCTACTGTTATCAACTACATTTTATTTTGAAATATACTAGCGCTTCTTTAAAATCCGACTTATTCGCGTGCCAAAACGATAAATCATTTTAACCCCTGCTTATCCTTTAACCGGATTGAAAGTATAAACTTGCGAATAATCTTCACTGAAATAAACAAAATGTCTTTAATAAATTCAGCAATTACGTATCTTTATCTGCTTTTTAACACACACTTTAATTTTTCGTTTTTCCTTTTATCCACGAAACATGTTTTCATATTTCACTGGGTAAAAGACCGGAATAAAACAGTTTAAAACTTTTTAAAGTATCATAAAAAACTTTCCTGGAAATTAGAAAAAATATAAAAAAAATTTGAATCCATTTTTTACCTCTTCTGTCTCAGAAATCAAATTGTTACATTTTGCAAACGTGACTCAAAAAGCTACTGAAAAATATTTTTAGTCTTTCTTTTTCAAACGCTGAACACAAACTTCTAAATTTTTTACTTCAATATTGATTTAGTGTTTTTATTTCTGAAACCTTATAAAACAAGTTCTTAAATTTTCTAGTTTACAAGGATGTCGGAGAGTAAAATCGAAACCGTCGGAAAAACAACATCGAAACGCTCGGAGGAAAGGAACGCGATGTCCTTGCCTCAGTAACAGAAAAAGACAGTCGCTACGGGTCTACGGTCGCGATCGGTCGAGCAGTCTCGCCGTGTACCGGGTGATAAAAGTTTCTATATTTTTTCTCGCGACGACGATAATCCGCGGTTCGCGTTACTACTACTCGCGAGGCCCTGCCGGCAACAAACACACTGTTCCGAAGCGCTCGGAATATAATCAGCGTAATATTTATGGGTGTTTTGTCAAACCTTTACTCTTGCAATTTCAAACGGATCTTCAAGACCACATGGATGTCTCTACAGCTTGACATTCTTAACTATTGACAATAGCCTTTTAACAGGCCAGAAAAGCACATCTTTATAACGCCAATATATCTTTCCATAAAGAAGTTTATGTCCATAGTCCTAAACTGTGCACCCTTGCTGTGTGCAGTGTTTACGAAAATCCTTGCGTACTCGGCGGACCAGGCACCCTGACTCGGTCATTCAGTAGTCTCGCAATGTGTCCCATTATTTAGTTCTTTTGAAGGACCCAAATCACTTAACTGTTTGGGTCACCTTATTAACGAAACGTTATTTACAACCCTGGACTGAAGGCTAAAATCTTACAATCTCATTCGTCGAACCATCTCACCAATCACTGTTTTTTACAAATAACAATCTGTCCGGATTGGTCCCTTTTGGCAACGCCTTCACGTCCTGAACTTCCTCCCGTCCTTTCTTTTCTGGCTGTTTTGAGGCAACTAGGCAGTCTTAGATTAACTTTGTAACTATCAACTACAACAACACACAACAACCATTATAACTAGTGGGATGATGATCTACATCCTTCATTGACCTGGGCACACCAGTGTGGAGGACTCTGAGCCACTATATAAACTCTACTTTACAATAAAATTCTACTTCATAATATTAACTTTAGAAATATTCCACTACTGTAACAGGTACTGGAAACGCCATGGGTCGACGAAGATTTACAACCTTCGTAAATAACTGTAAACAGTTTATATTTTACCCATCGCGCGTAACACACACAATAGACATCGTTTACGACGACGTCTGGGCGTCTCCCCGAGCTGGAGACTCCAACGGAACCTGGTTTCCGCACGATCGCGATTCAAAATCGCCAAAGGGAACTGTTTCCCAAAAAAATCCGGTGTCACGCGATAAACTGATCGCTGACGGGCGCCCAACCTTTGTGTACACATTATACAGTATTGCCTCGAAACAAGCAACACGTTTGGGACCGGCCAGTTGCTTATTTCGAGGGTGGTATGCTATTCGGCATGCCTTTGTTCCCGAGCGCGCTGATGGTAGCGGTTGTCGAGTAACCCTCGGATCTCTATCGCCCAGCTTTCCCTGCTTCCCGGAAGGACCCCCATAACTTTCCATACCCCGTAACTTTTCCATCCCTTGTCACACCACTCTCGGTCCCAAGATTTGGGACCTGCCTATCAAGCCGGACCATCGGCGCCAACATCCGCTAGACTACGAAAACCACTTATCGCCAATTTATGGTTTCCTTTCTATGTCCCTACCTAATTATGGTTTTGTGGAAAAACCTCATTTCCCAGGACCCTCTCCCTACCACTGGGCTACCACCCCTTCGAAATTCTAGTATATAAGAAGGCCCTTCGACGGACCCACTTACTCAGTTTTAAGTTAACCTTGACTCTGTGTGGGCGGTACTGTAACAGTTAGAAGAAAAATAAACGTCTTAAACAACATCCAGCCGAGTTCTTCCTGATTTGACGACACGGTAAACTATAAAGTAATCGGTCGAGCAGCGATGTTATTCTTTAGACAAGGACAGAACATAGCATGCTTTCCCTTTTTAATACTAGTAAAAATTCGTGAATGGAACATGTATATAATACATATTGCCTCGAAACAGGCAACAGTTTCGAGCCTCGAAATTAGCAACTGGCCGATCCCGAGCGAGTTGCTTGTTACGAATCAATGTAGAATCAAATGAATGGATCACGCTCTAATTCCTAACTTGTCACATTTCACCTTATTTTTTTACAATTATGTGAATATCAGCATACAGCTACATATGTATGTGTTGTGTTATTATTGTGTATTGTATATGTATAATTCATATAGTATTATTATATTGTATATTCTATATACTGCATTACACTTAAATGATGTTTCATTTGATTGTTAAATAGATTTATTCAAATTATTAACTAGGCATTAAAATTAAAAAAAAAACAAACCAGCACTATAATTTCAGAAAATATATTTTTCGCAATACTCCAAAATCGCTATGTGTTAGAGTGAGAAAACAATACATTTATTAAACTTAAATAATTTTTCCTCCAATTTTTTTTATTTGTGTTATATAAATTAATTGAAATTATAGGTAAAAATATACCTGAAATTATTGATCATTGTCAACCATTAGATTTAAAAAAAAAGCATATTGATATAATATAATTTCGGAGAATATACTTTTCATAATACGACAGAATCGCCATCCATCAGACTGGGAAAACAATATATATGTTCTGTCCTCTTTCTACTATACTGTTCAGTCGACCGTGAAAATTTATGACTTCTTCGGTTTCGCGGACCTCTCACTCCTTCTCGGATCTCTCACTCGGCGGCGGACTTCAATCAAAGAAGTGGGGATAAAAATTTGCTAATTTCGAGGCTCGAAACTGTTGCTTGTTTCGAGGCAATACTGTATCATCAAACGCAACACACTCACACATGCCTCAATCATACGACTTTAAGTATGTATTCTCAAATTCAAGGGTTTTTTATGCCTTCGGGCTTTTTCCCTTCATCAATTACCGTCAAGGGTTTTTTATGCCTTCGGGCTTTTTCCCTTGCTCGATAACTCGAATAAACAATCAGTTCAACTCATCATAATCCAGAGTTTTCATTTAACCAACCGCATCCTTACTCTATCGTCCAGTCCTTTGAAATTTAATAACGTAGTGATTCCTTCACTAATCGAATAAAATTGGAATTCTTCATGTTGAAGAGTTTCGACCGTACAAAGGGTAAACAAAATTTTTTAGAATTAAGGCCTAGTATAAGAAACAGAGTTACACGGGGAAAATATGACCAGCGCACCGCAAGCTTCGGCGTACCTACAACCTGCAAGTGTCGTAAAATTTACCGATCGCACTTTGGCACGCTGATTGGGCAGCCGAAGGCGAAATAAATCGTATAAAAGGGCTTCCTGCACCCTGACAGCACCACTCTTGGAAGTACCAGAGTCGGAAGCAGTCATTCTCCTATTTCCTAAAGACTTGGGTTTTCTACCAGACTTCCTCAAAACCTCTGCTTGGAAGCCCAGCAGAGAGTTGTTCTCTCCTTGCCTGAACCCTCGGCATAGGTCCGTCAACGCAACCATACAGCCAACAGTTTTCTTATCCGGTTTTCGCTGCTTCGAACCTCACATTATAATCATTTCTGTAATTGTTTCCCGAATAAACCTCACATCGACCGTTACAAAATATTTTAATCCAGTATCATAATTTAAAAATAATTAAAATTAGTTCTAATGCTTATTTTTTTAATTCTTATATTTTTTAGTTCTAATATACAGTGAGTAACTTTAATATTTGGACACCACAACATTTTTATTTTGTCCCACTGTAATTTTGTTAACAAGAAACAAAGATCATGCGTGGTCAGATACATTACCGAAGTATCGTGTCTAGTTAATAATAGTATAAATTTTATTCTGATAACTTGCAGCATTCAGAAAATAATACGTGTTAAATGAAACAATGTCAAAATTTAACGTTACTTTAATGTTCGGATACAAGGACGCAGCAACATTTATAATACTTTGCACTTCGGAATTCGAAAGTTGTGTTTTGTTTACAAACATATTAGTGTGTACGTAAGAGCTTTAAATCTCGAAAGCATCAGTTTAGTTTCGATATTCCGAACATTCACATAACATAATGGCACGCAAAAGTAATACCAGTTTTAATATACGCCAATTCGTTATTTTTCATAATGCTAATGAAAAATCGTATAGACAAATTGCCGCTATGCTGAATTTGAGTAAGAGCACAGTAGGAGATATAATTAGAAGATATAAACAAGAAGATCGAACAGAGTTTATACCACAAAAAGGGCAACCAAAGAAGTTGGATATTCGTGACTGTTCAGTACCTAGGCAAGTAAGAGAGGGCGATCCCTGAATTCAAATCCCAACCGTGAAGTTTTCTGTCTCTTGTCCTCCTGGACGCACCGGAAGATTTCTTTCGGTGCGTTCTCGAAGGATCGAGAACAGTGATGAGATATTGGACAGGTTTTTGCGCGCATGCGCGAGAAATGCAGGAACGTACGCAGCGTATGTATTTAGCGGTGCCACTAGATGGCTTTATTATATATTTTGGTTACAGTTATTTTAGTACCCTTCCTTTTCATCTGCTCCTCAAATATGAAAATATGTATATAATCTAATCTTATCCAACCTATACATTCATATTTCACAACCAAATTATACAAATTTTTTAAAAATAATGAGGGTTGATTAAGGTACCCCATTTTATTGAAACTTGTACTTTACTGAGACTAAAATTGCCGCGCATGCGCGCAAAAACCCGTCCAATATCTCATCACTGATCGAGAAACACCGAGAACCCCCCCGTTATCGATTAAAATTTATTGGTTCCCGTCGTCGTCACGTCTAATAAGCAACAGCTGATTAGACCGTGATGACGACACTTACCGCGGATTCCCGAATTTAAGTGATCGCCCGACTCTCGCGAACGAGAGAACAAAGCCAACCTTTGTCAATACAAGACGTTATAATCCCGAACAGTAAATACGCGGTGCGTGCGAGCGAATATTCCGGTTCAATTCTACTTTTCTAATTCCTTCTTCGTAGTGTCGTCGTTCAAGTGTGCGTGTAGTGTGTTCAGTTTCGTTTTGTGTTTTTTTTTGTGTTAAATAAACGGTGTAAAATTTATTTGAATGGATTATTGAAAACCCTCCGAGTTCCCGAGTCCCTTTCACCGATTACCGAACAGTGACGAAAGGAAGATAATAAGAAAAATAAAGGTAAATCCTTCATTAAGTGCTCCAAAACTGGCTGATGAACTGTTGATAGAGACTGGGAAGAAGGTGCGCCCCCAAATCATACGCAGGACGCTAAAAAAAGGTGGTTACAACGGAAAAGTTGCTAGAAGAAAGCCATTTATAAATGAAGCGAATAGAAAGAAGAGACTAAATTATGCACAAGAATTTGTTTTAAAGGAAGATACATGGTTGAATGACGTAATTTTTAGTGACGAAAGTAAATTCAATATTTTCGGTTCAGATAGGCGAGGAATGGTATGGCGAAAGAAGAACGAAGAATTTAAATTTAAAAATACAATACCCACTGTGAAACACGGTGGTGGAAATGTGCTTGTGTGGGTATATATTTCAACATTTGGAACGAGCGAATTAGTTTTTATTGATAGTATTATGGACAAAAATATGTATTTAAACATTCTAAAAAATGATTTACATAAAAGTGCAATGAAAATGGGTATTGTCGATACTTTTAAATAGTATCAAGACGATCCTAAACATAAGGCCCGTATTGCACAAGAATATTTGTTGTATAACTGTCCAAATTTATTACACCCTCCACCTCAGTTATCTGACCTAAACCCGATTGAAAACCTATGGGATGAATTGGAAAGACGAATTAGAAAAACTCCAATAACATCAAAAGAAATGTTGAAACAACAATTAACAAAGAATGGAATAATATTAATACTGAATACCTAAAAAAAATAATTGGTAACATGCCTCAACGTTTGAAGGAAGTCATTAGTCAAAAAGGTTACAAGATATTAAATCACTTGTTACATATAAAAATTAAGGAAAAAATTACTTGTATTTTAAAGTGTCCGAATATTAAGGTAACGTTAAAATTAGACATTGTTTTATTTAACGTATTATTTAACGAATTTTGTATGTAATGTAAATAAAATTTATCTTATTGTTAACGAGACTCAGTGCCTAAATATTATACCTAACCATTTATGTTTTTGTCAGTTATGAACAAAATTATAGTGCAACAAAATAAAAATTTTGTGGTGTTCGAATATTAAAGTTACTCACTGTATATAGTTTTGTCACATTCATATTAACGTTTTAATTTTAAAAATCATATGTAAACATTTGCTACGTGATTATGTTTAATATTAACACTTGACTTGTTTATAATAAAAACTACACTTTTAAACATATTTCATGAAGAACAAAAAAGTACTTTTGAAAATTGATGTTTTCTAAATTGCAGCTTAACCTTTCCATGTAATACTCGATGAAAACGTGTTATCTCTCCTTCTTTAAATCGATGCATCGTAAACTTAAGAATAAAAGACCAGCAAATTAAAAATTTCAAGTTAAATCGCTTGAAACAATGTACATGATTTTTCTTCGTTCGAAAACTACTATATTATTATAATATTAATTAGTAATAACAGTTTAAAATGCAAAGGTAAATGCTTTTATCAGAACGTAAAATTTATGTTTAACAAATGGAAAATTGTCACAGTTATATTTTGTTACAAGAAATATTAAAATAATATGACAAATTCTGTAGTTGTCAGTACTTAAATCATGTTTCTCGCCATTTATGTCTCAAATTTGTGTTATACGTTGAATGCATTATACTATTATTCATTTTCTGAACCCTTAAAATATCTGTTTGAATTTTGCTAATTAATAAGGATAATATGAACGCCACGAAAAAAGATCGATGAAGTGAGAAGCACTTAGAAGGCAACCCGGGTTAACGATATCCTTTTGGAATTCTAATGCGTCCTCCCTGCCAGGATTTTGATTTATTAATCCTGTAGCAATGTCTGCAAAAGGACCAAATGGAGACTCTGAACCCTCGTCGATCACTCTGACCAGCGGAAAGGAGCGAGTGCTCTTCAAACCCTTTTCTCTGACAGGTCTGCGATGCTATATGTAGGATGTTCTGGAAGTCTGCGTCAAAAATTTATCAGCGTGTGTATAACAAAATTCGTTGGAAATGTCAGATTGAAGATGTGCAAATACTGAACCGAACATTTACAATAAAAAGCAAGAACGCTTTTTCTTCTAGTTCAATAGAAAGTTTTGAATAAAAATAATGAGAAGAATTAAAAACTATGACGCTGACTATGTTTAATTATTTGTGAGAAGTTCAAAAGAGGTATTGACTACCTGCATTAACATTTGTTGGTACACATGAACATATACATTGTAAATTTGTAAACATCTGTTATAGAAATGAATATGTAGATCTAAATGCAATTTGTTATACATCTAAATATAAAACTTAAAAAATGTTCTTATTACGTGTAATCATGAATAAAAATTATATCACATGCTTGACACTTCCGATAAAGTTAGAAGACCATAAATAAAATTCGAATGTAAATATATGTAGACAGATATGGTCCCAGTGTATAATTACTGAATAACTCCTCCCTACAATTCAATCGTTGCTCATTGATTATTAAAAAGTTATTAATCTTAAATAATTTACATTTCACAAAAATTTTGACGATTTTGGTAGCAGTTTAATATTCGGGGCCACGCCTACCAAAGAGTAACGGGTGAATTTATAAATCAAGTTGAATAAATTTCAATTATTTTGAATTTTAAGTTGGCTAAGAAATACTATTTTATCCCAACCTAACATAACGTGTTTTATAATATAGTTAATAATGAATATTAGAAAATGAATGTTATGAATTATAGAATATTTTACGTTGGGTCAGGTTAGTTGAGATTAATCCTTTTCCAAATATATTTTATTAATAACTTTGTAATAAATAACAAGCGACGATTAAGTTATGAGGAAATGTTTCTCAGGACATTTGTTGTCGATATCGACAACATACAGTGGAGAACAAAAGTATTGGTACGCTTGAAATATAGAAATGAAAAAAACAATATTTCCTATATTATTAAGTATTTTTAATCATATACAGCTGTATATTAAACATTACACTTACAGCAACAAATTACCTAAAACCGAAGACAATAATATCATGTAGTAACTTGAAATGACTGGAAATTCACGAGACTGTAAGAAATCGCCAGGACAAAAGTATTCGTACATTATCATTTATGTTGATAAATACAATAGTTGCGATGGCATCAGGACATTATGATCAACGTAACCATTACATTAGATAATGTTATGTTAGTGTAGTCAATAGTAATCGTGGCGAGTACACTTTAACACTAATATTTGCTATGTGGGGAGAAAACGCAAAGAAACAACATTGGAAGAAAAAAAAATTGTTATGTGCTTACATGAAGAAGATAAATCATATATGAATATATCAGAAATACTAAGAAGAAGTCGATCGATTGTACAAAGTATTATAAACAAGTATAAAAAAAGAAGGAATATTGCGGAATAAAAATAGAGCCGGAAGACCCCGAAAATTAACTACGAGAGAAAAACGTAAAATCGAAAAGAAAAACCAGATACCCAAGAACAAGCGAAGAGTGATCGATATCGAACTAGATATAAAAGTAAAGTTGCGAGGAAGAAACCACTCATAAGCAAAGCAAACAAAAAAAGAGATCAGAATTTGCAAAACAATACATAAATGCTAGCGACGATTTCTGGAAAAACGTATTATTTTCCGAAAAATTAAAATTTAATAATTTTGAGTCAAACGGTAGTAAGAAAGCATGACGGAAAACTAATACTGAATTGGTTTTCAAAAATATGCAACCGATGACGAAACACAGAGATGGAAATCTGATGTATTGCTACTTCTGGAGGGGACAATTTAGTAATAATAGATAAAATAATGGATAAACATTTATATTTAAATATTTTAAAAGAAAATTTACAAAATAATTTATTTATTCATTTGCAGATAAATTGGAATGAATTAGATGAATTTTATTTTCACTAAAACTGTGACGCGAATAAAATAATTTTCAGAAAAAAAATACACCGACTTCGAAATGCACTAAAAAGTATAAAATAATTTCTATTTCCTAATGAAGTAATTTCTATTTCTTTGAATCATACAATTACGTCACAGATATGAATTAAACCTATTTACTCGTTAGGCAGTATATTAAATACATTTCAACCTTTTCGGAGGCGGCGCAAAATTAAAAGATTTTTTTGAGCATGTCAACCTTTGGACAGCCGAACATAGGCAAAGCTTGTATAGCCATTTTTTTTTCTATACATATAACTCGACAGCACGCCGCGAAGTAGGTGTTAATGCGTATAAAATGTAACTATGGTCTATCTAGCCCTTTGCGGACGGGACGGTTCGAAGTGAACCGTGGGGCCGAGCTCCTGCCGCGATAGTCATTAAAAATTGCCGGCGTATATTTCTGCCTAAACGCGGTTTTCGTTCATAGCATTCCAAGTCAAATTCTGGACATATTATATGTACATGCACAGATTTACGTGCATGAACACATGTACGCGTTTCTCGGCTCAATCAACTGTTTTCGCCAAACGCATATATGAGTTCTTCGGCCAATTTGATGATTTACGTAGAACGCATATATGCGGCGGTAGTCCGCAAAGGGCTATATTCATAGAGTATGCGACGGAAAGACTTGATCGCCGCATATACTATAAAGCTAGAGCCCATCTGTCGCAAATTTGGTAATTCCCGCGTCGTGGGCTCCGTTTATAGGTTCTTAGATCCATGGCTTCTACACGCGAACGAAGTCGATTCAATTTCATTTATATCAGAAACGTTGATCAAATGGAGATGCAGTCATTACATTTACGTATATTACCAGATATATCTATAATGGTTCGTATTCTTTCTCGGGATTTATTAATTTCCAATACGCCATACCACAATCAACTGGTTATTGGCAGCAACGTTTACTGAGGTATTTTTAATTTTGCGCCGCCTCCGAAAAAGTTGAAATGTATTTAATATACTGCCTAACGAGTAAATAGGTTTAATTCATATCTGTGACGTAATTGTATGATTCAAAGAAATAGAAATTACTTCATTAGGAAATAGAAATTATTTTATACTTTTTAGTGCATTTCGAAGTCGGTGTATTTTTTTTCTGAAAATTATATTATTTCACGCTTTTTAGTGGAATGGGAAGAATTGTATAGGATACTGTGAGGCAGTTCTTCCGGGCTTTTTTTTTGTCTGCGTAAATGCCATGAACATAATTAAGTAAAAGACAACATGGATATTCGTTTTTCAACTTTTTTTGCAACAATAATCCTTTGCAACTAAAAAATGAAAAAATTTTTAATAATCGTATCAATGGGGAGTTTGACTCCACAAGATGCGAAAGGCTTTGTTCCGATCGGACCACCCACCTAGGAAAAACCGCCGAACATGCATAGAAAAAATAATCCTTGCAACTAAAAAATAAAAAAAATGTTTGTTAGAACGGTAGGGAGACTGTACCAAGCAATGGGAATAATACACCAACGTCAACGTGAACTCATCTTGCTGCATAAGTTGTGTGTCAAAGCGGCAAAGCTTAGTTAGTGTTTTGGTACAGTGCATTGTAATTGCACTTTCTTGTCTTTCCCGTGCATAGCACGGGGCGTTCCACTAATCATAATAATAATAGTTATTCGCTAATATCACGAAAACTAAAGTTTTCCGTCAATTATGCATAAGGAAAAACTCGTTTAGAATCATGCTACTAATAACGTATTAGAAGGACATAAAAATCGTTCGAAGTTGGCTTCAAAAGTTAACAACAATTTCTGTAATATCTCGAAAACAAAAGCTTTCCGTCAATTTTGCAAGAGGAAAAAGTTGTCCAGAACCACGCCCCTAAAAACATATTCAAAGGACATTAAAATCTTTCGAAGTTGATTTCAAAAGTTAACAACAATTCTTGCTAATATCTCGAAAACTAAACATTTCGGCGAAATTTGTATATGAACAAAATTGTTCAGAACCATGCCCCTGACAATATATTAAAAGGACATTAAAATCGTTCGAAGTTGATTTCAAAAGTTAATAACAATTTTTTTCGCTAATATCTCGAAAACTAAACATTTCCGCGAAATTTGTATATGAACAAAATTGTACAGAATCATGTCCGCGATGAGATATTGAAAGCGCACTAAAATCGAGAAAAGTTTATTTTAAAAGTTGCCGGTTTTTCTGCAATAACAACACTTTGCAATTAAAAAATGAAAAATTTTTTGATTATGGTACCAATGGGGAGTCTGAACCCATCAGATGCAAAAGGCTTCGTTCCGATCGGTCCACCCAGTTAGGCGTAATCGGCGAACATACATAAAAAAAAAAAAAAAAAAAAAAAAAAAAAAAAAAATATACTGGTCGAATTGAGTAACCTCCTCCTTTTTCGAAGTCGGTCAAAAATACAACCTATATGTATAGTACGTCAGTGGTTCATACCAATACTCTCCACAGGTTAACAACTCCGCCACAATTGCTTGACTTAAATCCTATCGAACATGTGTAACGTCCCTGGGGAAACTTTTTTTTTCTTTCTACCGGCATCATCGCGACAATCTTCTATCCATCGATTAGAATAGTCAATTATCGACCGTAGTTGCCAATTATCGACAGTACATTAGGTACCTATTACCATATCTATCAAATTCGACAGTCGGTAATTATAATATATATATATATGTGGGGAGTGAAGCGTGCGACACGTGTAATGGAAAAATTATGTTAAGACAAAATACGATCGACGGGAGAAAGAACGCCGAACAGGGCGCGTAGCACGGACAGTCTTTGTCCAGCATCGAAAGCATTCACAACGTTATTTGTTCTTTTAAATATATATATACATTTATTATTCATATTCAGTGTGTCGATTATTCACCTTCATCTTTAGTTTTATTTTATTTTCGAGGATCCTCAACCTGAAATATCCTTTAGGAAGATTCAGTCAAACAAATAGGATCCCACATTTGGGGGCTCGTCCGGGATCTAAGGTGAGAGTTGATACAGTTTAAAGACGATATAAAGACAAAGTTGATTGAAAGTGCCGCGCGAGGAAAGTTGACCACGCGTGTGAAATAAGAAGTGTAAAAGTAAGTGTGAGTGTCGATAAAGCTGTGACAAGGGCTCAAAGATGATGCACGAGGCAAATCAAGAAAGTCAAGGAAGTGGGTGCGATGAGCTCGACGAGACGATTGTCGAAAACGCACCTCAAGGAAGAAGATGTCTAGAACGGAAAGTGAAAGGAAAAAGTGTAGCGATTCCTGAAGTCGCAAGTTACACGCATGAACAGATAGACAGTATGAAACTCGCGGAATTAAGAGAAGCGACAACAAAATTAGGATTATCCAGCAGGGGTAATAAGCAAGCGCTAAGAAATCGCTTAAAAGACGCGATGGAAGACGAAGAAGAAGAAGATAGTGAAGAAGAAGAATCAGATCACGAGAACGACAGGCGAAGAAACGAAGGAAGAGGAACGATCAACACAATCACACGACAAGTTGCGTCGTTTACAATAAAGGATGTAGAAGACAGTCTGGCCCACTTCAGCGGAGACGATAAGCTGCCGATACAGCAGTGGATCAACGAGTTTGAAGATACAAGTGCATTATTAGGATGGAACGAATTACAGAAGTTTATTTACGGGAAGCGGATGCTGACAGGATCGGCAAGGCAGTTTATCACCTTCGAGAGAGCGGTTAAGACATGGGACGATCTAAAACGTAGGTTGATTGAAGAATTCAAAACTGAAATAAATCCGGCGACGATTCATTCACAATTATTGAGGCGCAAGCAACAGCCGAATGAAAGTAGTCGTAAGTATATTTATAGTATGCAAGAAATAGCGAATCAGGGTAGCATCGAGGAAATAGCGGTTATTCAGTATATCGCAGACGGTTTACAAGGGGAACGCCGCGATAAAATTATGTTGTATGGGTCGCGAACGTTAAAAGAATTGAAAAAGAATATCGAAATATTTGACAAAGTAAAAGAAGGTACGAGACAAAGTATGCGTGTTAGAGACGAACAAAAGAAAGTAGCATCGGCGCGTGTCGTTGCATCGACAGCGGCGAAGAAACATTGTTATGGTTGCGGTTCGAGTGAGCATGATTATCGAGTATGTCCAGATAAAGACAAAGGAATGAAATGTTTTAAATGTAATAGTTTCGGGCATATAGCATCTCATTGTAAGTTAGATCGGTCGGATAAAAAAGTATCGAGCGTTAATAGTATACATACTTTCACCGATAAAGTCGCGATTAAAATTAACGGTTTACACACATATGCGTTACTAGATACAGGCAGCGAAGTAAGCGTAGTAAACTACAATGTTTATAATCAAATAGGAAGACCGGTATTGTACGAAACATTTCGACGATTTACAGGGTTCGGTAACGCGTTAACGAAACCGTTAGGAAAGTTTACGGCAAAGATTAACATTGGAAACGATCTATTCCAAACGAACGTATTTGTAGTTAATGAAACGGATATGCGAGACGAAGTTTTGCTTGGAAAAGAACTACTCAACGATTTAGATATTCGTATAAACAAAGGATCGGTAGAAATACGGCGAGCGAATGAAAGATCGCGTGACGCGGCGGAGAAACAATCGATAGAGGCGGTCAACGACGAAAGTCGCGACAAAGGCAGCGTATTAATAAATAGAAGCGATCAAAACGAAAACAAGGAAATCTACGAAATTAATAGAATGATGAGAATAAACTATGTAGAAACAGGCGAAATTGATGTAAAGCATTCCTATAAAGTGCGCGTAGAGAATTTAATACAAAATTATGAACCACATGTCAAAACGGATACACGGACGGAAACTAGAATAACACTGTTGGACACTATCCCCGTTTGTTCTAAACCAAGGCGGTTAGCCCCTAAAGAGAAGAAAGTAGTAACTCAGCAGATAGATGAGTGGTTGAAAGAAGGAATTATTCGTCCGAGTATAAGCGATTATAGCAGTCCGGTAGTAGTAGTACCAAAGAAAGGCGGAACATATAGGGTGTGCATAGATTACCGTAGATTAAACGCGAAAATGGTAAGAGACAGATTTCCAATGCCGTTAATCGAAGATTGTATTGATGCGCTAACGCGAGCAAAAGTATTCTCAACAATTGACCTTAAGAACGGGTTTTTTCATGTTAACATCGCGGAAGATAGTCGAAAATTTACCTCATTTGTTACTCCAGACGGACAATTTGAATTTCTGAAAACGCCATTTGGATTGTGTAATAGTCCTACCAGTTTTTTAAGATTTATTGACGAGGTTTTTGGCGATTTAATAAGAAGAAAAGTAGTTTTAGCGTACGTAGATGACCTGATTATTCCTGGCATTGATGATGAAGATGCATATAGAAGATTAGAAGAAACGTTACAGGTAGCAGCTCAAAATGGGTTAATTATAAATTGGAATAAATCTAAATTTCTTCAAACGAATATAGAATTTTTGGGACATGTGATAGAGGATGGGAATATTCGCCCATCACCGGCGAAAATAAAAGCGGTACAGGGATTTCCGGAACCGACGAATAAGAAACATGTTCAGAGTTTTTTAGGATTGACCGGTTACTTCCGTAAATTTATTGAAAGTTATGCGAAATTAGCTAAACCGTTATCAGATCTGTTAAAATTAAATAAAGTTTTTGTTTTCGGTACGGCCGAGAGAAAGTCATTTGCGGATTTGAAGTATGTTTTATCTAAAGAACCGGTGTTGCGCATTTACGATCCTGAAGCAATAACAGAACTTCACACAGACGTAAGCATAGAAGGATTAGGCGCTGTATTATTACAAAGGTACGATAATGAAAAGTATTGTCACCCAGTATATTTCATGAGTCGCAAAACGTCAGAAGCCGAGCGAAAATATCATTCCTATGAATTAGAGATTTTAGCCATAATTAAAGCCGTTCAGAAGTTTAGAGTTTATTTATTAGGAGTTAAGTTTAGACTAGTCACGGATTGCCAAGCGTTTCAGAAAACGCTTAAAAAGAAAGATTTGTCACCGAAGGTTGCCAGATGGGCACTGTCGTTAGAGGAATTTGAGTTCGAAGTTGAGCACCGCGCGGGAGAAAAGTTAAAACACGCAGATGCGCTCAGTCGTTTCCCAGTTATGTGTATTGAGGATACGTTAGGACAAAACATTAGAAAGAAACAAGAAGAGGAAGAAAGATTGCGCGTTATACGTCAGATATTAGAAAAGGAACCTTACGAAGATTATTTTATAGAGAACAATATTTTAATGAAACGCGTACTTGATAAAAATGTAATTGTTTTACCTACAAGCATGCAGATTAACGTAATTAAGAAAATTCACGAGAATGGACATTTTTCGGTACGCAAGGTAGCGGAAAGGATTAAAGAGGAATTTTATGTACCTAATTTAAATGAAAAAATAGAGAAAGTCATTAGTTGTTGTATACCATGTATCTTAGCGGAGCGTAAACAGGGAAAAAGGGAAGGTCAGTTACAGCCGATACCGAAGGGGGACAGACCTCTTGAGACGTATCACATAGATCACATAGGACCGATGACGACAACATGTAAATTGTATAAACATATTTTAGTGATAGTAGATGGATTTTCCAAATTTGTTTGGTTGTACCCTACGAAATCGACGACGACGAAAGAAGTATTAGACAAACTGACGATACAACAAAAGACATTCGGTAACCCGACACGTATAATCACGGACAGAGGGGCAGCATTTACATCGACAGATTTTAAAGAATATTACGCGACGGAAAGAATTGAACACATTTTAACGACCACGGGTGTTCCGAGAGGAAATGGACAGGTCGAACGAATTAATCGCATTATTATTCCAGTATTAACGAAGTTATCAATAGATGCACCAGATAAATGGTATAAAGAAATAGATAGAGTTCAAAGAGGGATTAATAGCACTTATCAACGTAGTATAGATACATCACCTTTCGAAATTATGTTCGGTTTAAAGATGAAGCAACGCGACGATATTGTACTGTTAGAATTAATACAAAAAGAAGCGATAGCTCAATTCGCTGATGAGCGCGTAGAATTAAGAAAAACAGCGAAAGAAAATTTGTTAAAGGTACAGGAAGAGAATCGGCGTAATTATAATCGTAGATGTAAGAAAGCGACTGTGTATCAGGAAGGCGATCTAGTTGCGATAAAGCGTACTCAATTTGGAACCGGATTAAAAATTCAGAAGAAATATTTAGGACCGTATAAAGTGTCTAGTTTTAAGGGAAATAATCGGTATGAAGTGATTCGTGTTGGCAAAGGTGAAGGACCGAGCATTACCACAACCGCGGCAGACTATATGAAACCGTTTAAAGAATTCTCTTCGGAGACCGAAGAATTTGCAGGTATGGCCGAGTGTGGGGAGTGAAGCGTGCGACACGTGTAATGGAAAAATTATGTTAAGACAAAATACGATCGACGGGAGAAAGAACGCCGAACAGGGCGCGTAGCACGGACAGTCTTTGTCCAGCATCGAAAGCATTCACAACGTTAATTGTTCTTTTAAATATATATATACATTTATTATTCATATTCAGTGTGTCGATTATTCACCTTCATCTTTAGTTTTATTTTATTTTCGAGGATCCTCAACCTGAAATATCCTTTAGGAAGATTCAGTCAAACAAATAGGATCCCACATATATATATTATCATTTATATTAATTATCTTATAATTTTGATTTAGAATAGGTAATATTTTCATACCAATAATTGAATATTAAGTTTGAATCGTTAAAACAAGATAATGTATTATTTTATTTTATTTTTCTAATAAATAGTTTTGTATAAGAAATTTCCGCTACGCTATGATGTGCCTACGTGCCGCGATACTCGCCCGAAATCCTTGAGATCAGCGCTAATCCTAGAAAAGGATAGCGATACTATTTCTATTTTCGGCATTTTTGGACATTAAATTAATTAATTAACTGAATCAATTTATATACGTAAAATCAACCAGTGTTAAACTACTCATGGCCGGAACCAAAATTATTTCCTTAAACTAGAAAGCTGTAAATCGAAATAGACTCGCCTCTGATAGAGAAGGACAGAAAATGTATTTTTCGTTAAAACACCATTAGAGCGACATTTAAATCATAATTAAACCGTTCGATTTTATAATTAATATATAATAACGAAGTTATATGACAATTTAGATATTCTGACGTCACAGAAATTCCAGGAATTCGGCGAACCTGCGAGTATAAAAGGGCGAGCGAAACCCGTCTAAATCCAGAACAGTTTTCGCAGTCGAGCACGATAGAAGTCTCTTTGATAAGAATAATCAGGAACAGTTTTCGCTGTCAAGAGCCGCAACGAATCTTGATACTTGATTGGTCAAGCGGGTATATGCCATTTGGACACTTGGTCGTGGGTTGTTTCAGCAGCTAGCTAACGCAGGCTCCCCGTTCAAACGATCTCGTGTCTGAAACTCCGTCAGGAGAGAGCTATACTTAGCACCAAGAAAGGCTAAGATATCGAAACGATTGCTCTCAGCTACTCATATTTGATTTTTCGTCGGATTGCTAACGAGCCTTCAGATTCTCGGAGCTCGCTCTGGGTCGTTTCGTAGCTAGCTAACGCAGGCTCCCCATTTGAGCGGCTTGGTCTCTGAAGCCCGTGTTTTTTGGGTGGCAGTTCAGCAACCACGACTTTACGTTAGAATCAATTGATTTGCTACCCTGTCAGGCTTATACTTTTCATCTGACTCTGGATCGTTGGGTTGTTTAGCAGCTAGCTAACGCAGGCTCCCCAATTAAGCGATCTGGTTTTGGTTGTCAGTATTCGTTTTGGCTAAAAGGGTCATGGACCATTAGTTGTCGAGTCAGATAATAAAAGAGTAACTGTTCCGAAAAGTAATTCATTTAGATCCAGATAAATTTCGATAATTCGAGTTATTAAAGGAATACTGTTCTCATGTTAGCGTAATTTACGTAATCGACTACACCGCGTTAGATAGTAGAATAAATCTGTCTAATTTTTGCGAAAGTGTATTTAGGTGCGTTTAGAGAATCTCACTTAGGTTGAATTCCTCGCGGCGGTAGATTACAAAGCGCTAACATTATAAATTCTATAAAATCTCATTTATATAAATCTAGATACCGAATTGCTCTTAGATTATAGCGCCGAGCACAAAAATCAAATATCAAATTTAGTTAATATTACGAATGCGAAGTTGCTTTATCAGAGACCCGATTCAGATACGGTCCAATATAAAGTACTGACTAGCGAGTCACATATTACATATTGTTTAATTTATCAATTTCTATAATATTATTTCTATCATTATTATTATATCAAGATCTATTTAGTTCGTTATACTAATCAATCATTTATAAATTATATACTTTCTTTATTTTGTTGTTATTGTTGTTGTTGTTGTTGTTAGTTTCATTTCTTATCGTTTACTGAATAAATCTAATTGTTGAAAGATTTTGACCTGTGGATTTCACTCCTTAGCCGCACACCACACGAATCCCACAATCTTTACTAGCGAAATCGAGTCGTTTAGAGGTAAAAGCCGCTCTTTACCTTTTAGCGCTTGTAACTAACTAAACTTAGGTTCTAGGGACGTTACACATGTATGGAGGAAACTAGAAAAAATGTGTGAATATATGATATAACGTCAAAAGAATACTAGAAAAAAATATTGAAAAGAGGATAGTGTAATATAGAACCTGTCTTCGCTAAAAGTTTGGTGTTGTCAATGCCTGATATATTACGTGAAGTGATTCGCCGGAAGGATTATCATCCGAAATATCAATTTATAAACTTTCTGCTAAAATAGTTGTAGTAATAATTAAATGTACGAATACTTTTGTGCCGGCAACTTCTTACAGTCTCGTGAATTTCAAATCATTTCAAGTTACTACATGATGGTATTGCCTTCGGTTTTGGGTCATTTATTACTGTAAATGTAATGTTTAATATGCAGCTATATATGATTAAATACATGGTATGTCCTGAAAGTAATGTCAGTGACTTTATTGTGACGCGACTTCACGTCGGACAGCGATTTTTTTCGGTTAAAATTGGTAGTACGGGAAGTCAGCTAAACAGATCTCCGCTGCTGAAGGTGCTTCGAGCATCCGGAGAGTGAGGACGAGCCCATTCGTGAGAATTGTTTTGTGTCACTGTACAAGTCAAAATGCAGCCCTCGTTAGAATAAAGAATTGCGATCAAGTTTTGCGTGAAACTTGGAAAGACCGCGACGGAAACGGTTGCTATGATCAAGTCAGCTTATAAAGAAGATGCCCTGTCAGATCAGCAAGTGTTTCGGTGGCACAAGGCCTTTTTGAAAGGCCGGGAAGTGGTCGATGACGAGGACCGTGCCGGACGGCCATCCACGACCACCACAGCCGACAATCTAACACGAATGAGGTAATTGTTGAACTCAGACCGACGATTAAGTATTCGTTTAATGGCCGATATGCTAAATATACCAAAAACTCAAGTTTATGACATCGTCACAAACCATATCGGTAGACAACTGGACGTTTCACCACGCTCCGGCCCATACCGCCTTTATCGTCTCCGACTACTTGGTTAAAGCAGGGGTGCCAACGATTCCCCAGCCCCCGTACAGCCCGGTCATAGCTCCCCCCGACTTTTTTTTGTTTCCACGAGTCAAATCACCCATGAAAGGCAAGATTTTCGGGACAGTAAACGGAATCAAAAGAGCTTGTACGGCGGCATTGAAGGAAATTCCGGAGGAGGCCTACAACAATGCATTCGAGAGCTGGAAAACTTGCTGGAGTCGATGTATAGACGCAGAAGGAGCCTATTTTGAAGATTTTTAATCATTTGTAACGAGCAGTTCAATAAATGATTTTAATCGACTTACTGACATTACTTTCAGGACATACCATGTATATTTAATAATATAGAAAATATTGTCCTTTTTATTTCTTATTTCTCCACTCTTTGTTAAGAAAAAGATCATTGGAACTATATCCCCTTTTATCAATATTTAACAATTCTGGTTGCACTAATGGATAAAAACCCAGAGTATTTATCTATTATTACTCTCTATATTTAACCAGAATTAAATTGGCAATTAATTAAATTGTTATTTATTGCTGTGATAAATTATACTATTTTTTCAATAAGAACACAAATGTTACTTATTTAAATTAATTTGTTTATCACCTAACAAATAATATATTAAGGAATGTATTATTCGTACGACGTAAAAATATTCAGACACCTCGTATTCAACTGTATTTCTTACAAGGGACCATCCCGAAGTGATAATCTCCGATTTTGATGAAACTTGGATATAATGTAGTTCTCGAAAAAATATTTGACACGTATTTTTTTTAGCTGCCATCATTTATGTTAAGGGGGTGAAAATAGCCCTCAAAGTGGGGGGTGAAAATCACGTTTTGTGGAATATCTCGGGAACCAGTAGAGTTCGAGGGATGGTTTAAATTGCAAAGTTGTGTATTTTTTTAATGCGGAATCCAACTGTGCAAATGGATTTTAAAAAATCGCATTTGTTTAAAAAATATATTAAAAAATGACACTTTTTTGTCAATTTTTCTATTTAAAAGTTGTTGTATCTTCTCGTAATTTTTTATGTGAGAAGTATACTAGTAAGTATAAAATACGGATAAAATGGAATTTTCATTTTTACATTGTAAATATAGTTAACGAAGTTGTATTTTTTTCGTATTTTTTCGGGACGCAGTCCTCGAATGTATATAATCAAGTACGTAAAGAGCTTTTATGTCTTTACTGGTAACTGTATTACAGTGAACTTGACAAATTTTTTCAATTGGGATCAGTATTACCGTCCCAGGTATAAGAGTTAGCCGGCGATGACCGCTAAGGTTTTCCCGCGCGGTCACAAGGCTTTTATTGAGGGGGCTATTGCACCCAACTTTTTTCAAGATTTTGGCAATTGAAACCAAGTTGTTCCACGTTTATAAATATATGGTAGCTCTGAAAAGAGCTGGTGTTACTATTCATTTGTGCAGCATTTAACTGCGAAGAAAAATGATTTCGGTCTCCTTTTATACCTTCCTAGAAAAGAGTTCGGCTCCAAGCAAGTTTCTGATTGGTTGAAGCTCTTGGAGTAGGGATTGAAAATTATGGCAAACGTATAAAAAGTCTCTCATTAACTCCACCGATAATACTACGATTATTATTGGAGCGACATTTAATTGACTATAAGTATTCATCCTGCAGTTATTTTTTCAGCTCTCTGACCCACTAGGATACGGTATTTATGTTCATTTTATCATAACATTCATATATTGTAAGCGTTACAAATATTTTTCATAATATTTGTTCAATATTTTGCAATACCAAAATGTTTAATGTCTGGTAGAAAGGGTCATCTAAGGTAATTAGCTTTCCGTTAGTTCGCCTTCGCACAATTTATTGCACAGTCAAGCCTAAATGGGACAATGGGCAATCCAGGTGAATTCGAGTCTCGCAGCTATCGGCTGTCGTATAATTGATTGTTTCGAAAACCCGTGGGGACGTTAAAAATGGCAATCAGACTCGGGGAAGTTGTTCAAACAATATGCACACTTTTGTTAAAATATCTAGCCGTGGGGTAGGGAAAGGCGGAGTGTGTTTTGGAAAGAAAAGTATGTTTGACCCGTGAGCATTTTCGTGAGAGCTGCCGGACAGTAACCATCGAAATGTCCCTGCAAAGGACTAACGCAGAATTTTGTATTTTTTATATTCACGTCGAGTGCAAAAGGAACGCGAGGTAGTCGAAGAGTTCCATGAAGATGGAACGCTAAGCATAGGAGACGTCGCTCGCCGTTTCGGGTAAGTAACGTTAATAGTATTAAAACGTTAATATTAAAGTATCCTTCTCCATTTATTAATACATTTCTGTATTTTATTTCAGTATGCATCGCTCCGCGGTATATCGAATTCTTCAAGAGAACGAGATGCACCCGTATAAGTTTATACGGCCGCATAATCTAAATTCTGAGGACTTTTCACAGCACCTGCAGTTTTCAACATGGATCTTGGGGAATTATTATTAATCACAGGAGCAGTCCAGGACAATATTAAAATAATCGGCCCCTTTCGGACACCCTCGGAAGCATCGGGAGGGACAATACATTTTACCTGGGATTCTCTAGAAAGTGAAAGTGAAAACAAAAGTGTTTTGAAATAAAGACAGTGCAGTGACCTGTGAGTGCCACCAGCTGTGTTGTAAGGTGCCAATGTCTGCGACAGGTCAACATCGGCAGGACGACCCAGTGGCAATTACCCCATCACTTTCACTCTCGGATTATTAACAAACAGGATTATTTTCAAAGAATGGGTGAGTTATTTTAATAAATTTTCTATAAATTAGTAGAGACGTTAATACATAGGTTAGATCTCACATTGAAACTCTACTTTATCACAAACAGAATAAGTATTTCCTGTTAAAATACGTAAATTCGTTGGCCAATATTATTGTCGGAAATAAAACAAAAAAATTTCGATATTTAATGTCATATTCCTTGTCGATAACGAATTGCAGTATTCAATAAATTCCATTTGCATACTTTATGTTAATTACACATAACTAATTCCGATCCTCTTTCATGAGAAATGAATAAATGAACATTACTTTTAATTATTCTGTTCGTTATTTAACTGAGTTTCGATGTAAAGACTTCATATTAGACGTTAAGACAGTTCCGAGGAAAACTCAGTTGATCGCGCTCGCACTCCGGCGACCGGCTCGAAGCTTTCGCTCCCGCTTCTCAGCGCGCGTAATCCCGGCGCTCTGATTGGTCCGTGTTTTTCGTTAATAACTCAAAACCGACGCTTCAAACCCGATTTTTGCGAAGGGAAATCTTGCTTAGAATTACGTCAGCTACCCCCTATTTCAGGGACCTACACGAGTTGTGAGACACCCTGTAGAAACATATGTGAGGTTGCATGTAAAGTATTCTTCAAAACATCAGTTATTACTCTGAAGACTCTGTAATCGGTTACAAATTCTTATCATGAGTCGAAAAACCAATAATATCCAGAATACTGCTTTATTATTTAACCGACTTCGAAAAAGGAGGAGTTTACTCAATTCGATCAGTATATTTTTTTTTTTCTATGTATGTTCGCCGATTACGCCTAGCTGGATGGACCGATCGGAATGAAACCTTTTGCATCTGGTAGTGTTCCGTATCTAGGCAAGTAGGAGAGGGCGATCCCTGAATTCAAATCCCAACCGTGAAGTTTTCTGTCTCTCGTCCTCCTGGACGCGCCGGAAGATCTCTTTCGGTGCGTTCTCGAAGGATCGAGAGACACCGAGAACCCCCCCGTTATCGGTATGAAATTTATTGGTTCCCGTCGTCGTCATGTCTAATAAGCAACAGCTGATTAGGTCGTGATGACGACAATTACCGTGGATTCCCGAATTTAAGTGATCGCCCGACCCTCGCGAGAGAGAGTACCAAGCCAACCTTTGTCAACACAAGACGCGATAATCCTGCATAGTAAATACGCGGTGCGCGAAACCGAACTACAATTTCGATTATACTTTCTAATAATTACTTCGTCGTGTTGTCGTGTGCGTGTAGTGTGTGCAATTTCGATTTGTGGTTTTTTTGTGTGGTTTAATAAACTGTGTAAAATTTACTTGAACGGGTTATTGAAAACCCCCCGATTTCCAGAGTCCTTTTCACCGATTACCGAACATTTACCGAACAGGTAGGTTCTGACTCCCCATTGGTACCATTATCAAAAAATTTTTCATTTTTTAATTGCAAAGTGTTATTGCAAAAAAACCGGCAACTTTTGAAATAAACTTTTCTCGATTTTAGTGCGCTTTTAATATCTTATCACGGACATGATTCTGAACAATTTTGTTCATATACAAATTTCGCGGAAAGCTTTTGTTTTCGAGATATTAGCGAAAATTGTTGTTAACTTTTGAAACCAACTTTGAACGATTTTAATGTCCTTCTAATACGTTATTAGTGGCATGATTCTGAACGAGTTTTTCCTTATGCATAATTGACGGAAAACTCTAGTTTTCGTGATATTAGCGAAAAACTATTGTTGTTAATATTAGTGGAACACCCCGCGCTATGCACGGGAAAGACAAGAAAGGGCAATTACAATGCTCTGTACCAAAACACTAACCTAAGCTTTACCGCTCTGACACGCGACTTATACAGCAAGATGAGTTCACGTTGACGTTGGTGTATTATTCCCATTGCTTGGTACAGTCTCCGTATCGTTCTAAAAATGCATCAATTTGATTTGTTAGAAAATTTGTTGCGCAGGATCTGATATTATCTTACGGATACTTTGACCCTTGCGCAGTCCTAAACCGTCAGAGATACACATGCGCAGTAAATTTTTGCAAAGAAATTTACAAAGAACAAATGGATGAAGAACCCTCAATCATGATGTAATTAGTTTGTACTTGTCCCCGAAAGAGCTTCCCTTATTTTTTTTTCTATGCATGTTCGCCGGTTTTTTCCCAGGTGGGTGGTCCGATAGGAACAAAGCCTTTCGCATCTTGTAGAGTGTGACTCCCCATTGGTACCATTAACAAAAATTTTTTCATTTTTTAGTTGCATAGGATTATTCTTGTAAAAAAAATTGCAAAACGAATTATCCATGTTGTCTTTTACTTAATTATGCTCATGGCATTTACGCAGACAAAAAAAAGCCCGGAAGAACTGTCTCACAGTATCCTATATAATTCTCCCCATTTCACTAAAAAGCGTGAAATAAAATAATTTTCAAAAAAAAAATACACCGACTTCGAAATGCACTAAAAAGTATAAAATAATTTCTATTTCCTAATAAAGTAATTTCTATTTCATTCAATCATACAATTACGTAACAGATATGAATGAAACCTATTTACTCGTTAGGTAGTATATTAAATACATTTCAACCTTTTCGGAGGCGGCGCATAATTAAAAATACCTCAGTAAACGTTGCTGCCAATAACCAGTTGATTGTGGTATGACGTATTGGAAATTAATAAATCCTGAGAAAGAATACGTACCATTATAGATATATCTGGTAATATACGTAAATGTAACGACTGCATCTTCATTTCGCAACGTTTCTGATATAAATGAAATTGAATTGACTTCGTTCGCATGTGGAAGCCATGGATCTAAGAACCTATAAACGGAGCCCACGACGCGGGAATTACCAAATTTGCGGCAGATGGGCTCTATGTTTATAGTATATGCGCCGATCGAGTCGTTCCGTCGCATACTCTATGAATATATGCGTTCTGCGTAAATCATCAAATTGGTGGAATACCTCATATATGCGTTTAGCGAAAACAGTTGATTGAGCCGAGAAACGCACATATGTGTCCCACGTAAATGCGTGGGTATGGCCGAGAAACTTAACTATGCTTTGCCTATGTTTGACTGACCAAAGTTGACGTGTTCAAGAAAATCTTTTAATTTTGCGCCGTCTCCGAAAAGGTTGAAATGTATTTAATTTACTACTTAACGAGTAAATAGGTTTCATTCATATCTGTTACGTAACTGTATGATTGAATGAAATAGAAATTACTTCATTAGGAAATAGAAATTATTTTATACATTTTAGTGCATTTCGAAGTCGGCGTATTTTTTTTCTTAAAATTATTTTATTTCACGCTTTTTAGTGGAATGGGCAGAATTGTATAGGATACTGTGAGACAGTTCTTCCGGGCTTTTTTTGTCTGCGTAAATGCCATGAGCATAATTAAGTAAAAGACAACATGGATATTCGTTTTGCAATTTTTTTTACAAGAATAATCCTATGCAACTAAAAAATGAAAAAATTTTTGTTAATGGTACCAATGGGGAGTCACACTCTACAAGATGCGAAAGGCTTTGTTCCGATCGGACCACCCAACTAGGAAAAAACCGGCGAACATGCATAGGAAAAAAAATACGGGACACTCTTTCAGGAACAAGTACAAACTAATTACATCATGATTGAGGGTGCTTCATCCATTTGTTCTTTGTTAAATTTCTTTGCAAAAATTTACTACGCATGTGTATCTCTTACGGTTTAGGACTGCACAAGGGTCAAAGTATCCGTAAAATAATATTAGATCCTGCGCAACAAATTTTCTAACAAATCAAATTGATGCATTTTTAGAACGATACGGAGACTGTACCAAGCAATGGGAATAATACACTAACGTCAACGTGAACTCATCTTGCTGTATAAGTCGCGTGTCAGAGCGGTAAAGCTCAGTTGTGTTTTAGTACAGTGCATTGTAATTGCCCTTTCTTGTCTTTCCCGTGTATAGCACGGGTTGTTCCACTAATATTAATAACAATAGTTTTTCGCTAATATCACGAAAACTAGAGTTTTCCGTCAATTATGCATAAGGAAAAACTCGTTCAGAATCATGCCACTAATAACGTATTAGAAGAACATTAAAATCGTTCAAAGTTGGTTTCAAAAGTTAACAACAATTTTCGTTAATATCTCGAAAACAAAAGCTTTCCGTCAATTATGCAAGAGGAAAAAGTTGTGCAGAACCACGCCCCTAACAACATATTCGAAGGACATTAAAATCGTTCGAAGTTGATTTCAAAAGTTAACATCAATTTTTCGCTAATATCTCGAAAACAAAAGCTTTCCGCGAAATTGGTATATGAACAAAATTGCTCAGAATCATGTCCGTGATAAGATATGGAAAGCGCGCTAAAATCGAGAAAAGTTTATTTCAAAGGTTGCCGGTTTTTTTGCAATAACAACTCTTTGCAATTGAAAAATGAAAGATTTTTTGATGATGGTACCAATGGGGAGTCAGCACCTACCATATGCAAAAGGTTTCATTCCGATCGTTCCATCGAGCTAGGCGTAATGTGTGAACATACATAGAAAAAAAAAAAAAAAAATATACTGATCGAATTGAGTAACCTCCTCCTTTTTCGAAGTCGGTTAAAAAGAGAATAATGTCTATTAAATTTTATACTAGAATAAAGAATAAAAACGCAAATTATGTTTTGTTGTACCAATGTATACAAGAATGTGCAGTTATATGTATAGAAAAAAAATAGCTATACAAGCTTTGTCTATGTTCGGCTGTCCAAAGGTTGACATGTTCAAGAACATCATTTAATTATGCGGCGCCTCCGAAAAGGTTGAAGTGTATTTAATATACTACCTAACGAGTAAATAGGTTTCATTCATATCTGTTACATAATTGTATGATTGAATGAAATAGAAATGACTTCATTAGGAAATAGAAATGATTTTATACCTTTTAGTGCATTTCGAAGTTGGTGTATTTTTTTTCTGAAAATTATTTTATTTTCACAAAGGAAAATCTTATTCAGAATCACGTCTGTTGGAATATACAAAAATCAATCCCACGTTATTTCTTCCGTAGTTTATTTTAAAGGCAAGGGATAAACATCCTGTCTAATTAGGAACTCGACGAACTGCGTTGTCCAAGACGGTCCTTCTAGTGTAAGCATGCTGAGAATTACATACAAAAGTATCAATGAGGCATGGGACCTCTCGAGCACGAGGAAAAACGGTCCGAGGACTAGTCTGAAAAGCGCACGTCTCGAGTAAGCATCCAGTAAAGAATATATAGAGAAGAATTCACTGATTCATTTTCAAAATTAAATTTTACTACTGTGTTTTATTTAAAATAACACCTAGCTTCCATAATCCCAATAGGTTATGGGCCCAGGCATATAATTCAAGTGTTAATTGTGAATAGTGAAAAGTGACATTTAAAACTATATAAAACTTTATTAGAATAAGTGTGTGTGTGTGTCAGTACATATATTGTATAAACATGAGTGACGAAGTGAAAACAACCAAACACAACATCAAGCCTTTCGACGGCGAGAAATACAGTATATGGAAATATAGAATTCGTGCACTATTGGCAGAAGAAGATGCTCTAATTGCCCCCAGCTGTCATGGACAATGAATGGAAACGGCATAAGAGAATTGCGAAGGGAATAGTGATTGAATTCTTAACAAATTCAATGTTATGCTTTGCGACAGAAACTGACACGGCGAGAGACATTTTCACAAAATTAGACTCTATTTACGAACGGAAAAGTTTGGCGACACAGTTGGCAATAGAGAAGAAACTGCTATGTTTTAAATTTAAAGAAGATACGCCACTTTTGAAACACCTAGTATTATTTGATGAGATGATTGTTGAGCTACAGGCCGCGGGTGCTACAATTAATGAAATGAGCAAGGTGGCAAGATTATTGTTAACATTGCCAAATTCGTATAATCCTCTGATTATCGCGATTCAAACGCAAGCGGATGAGAATTTGAGCCTTGTATTTGTTAAAATCAAGCTATTAGATTATGAGATCAAACTACGCAATGAAAAGGCAGAAACAAGTGCAAAAGTGCTGCAAGTAGAAGCGAGAGCAGATAACAGGAAATTTAAGAAGAACAAGGTTGTTAAACCAAATTTCAAAAGGAAAAATTACCAACCAAATTATAATTCGAAAAATAAAAGAATTGGTAAAAACTACGACAAGAGATGTGAACATTGTGGTAGGAAAAATCACGAGAAAAAGGACTGCTTTTACTATAGGCAAAGTTCCACAAGTGCGAATTATTACCGTGGCGCACAAAATATTCAAGTGCAAGAGCCAAGTGGTAGTGGATTTGTATCAAATCCCATTTTTTGAATTGTGGTAGTGGATTGAATTCAAATCCCAAACAATCATCACAAATAGATTTCATTATAGACTCTGGTGCTACAGATCATATAATCAACGACTTAAACATCTTTACAACGTACGAATCAATGGAGAAACCGTTGAAAATTTCAATAGCGAAGAAAGGAGAGGCCATCGTCGCGGAAAAAATAGGAACCGTCAAGGTTACAACTAATTTAGGCGTGACCGGTACCCTGGAGAGAGTATTGTATGCACCGAAGGTACCATATAATTTATTGTCTGTGCACCGAATCCAGGAAGCAGGGATGAATGTAATTTTTGACAAAACTGGAGGCGTGATGATAAAAGGAGGTGGTAAGGCTGTGCTCACTGGTAAGTCAAAAGAAAATATAATATGCGTAACTTTTACAGTTGATAAAAATATGTATAGTAAAGCATATGCAAATAATACAACTGTATTAAATGCATATAAAACATGGCATGAACGTTTAGGTCATATTGGAAATTCTAAACTCTTAAAAATTAAACAAAATAATTTAGTACAAGATACAGAATTAATAAATAGAATCAATCCAACACAAGACCTTTGTGAAGCTTGTATATACTGTAACGTCCCTGATACTAGAACCTGGTATTTTACAGCGCTTATGAAGCAAAGAGCGGCTTTTGCTTATTAAGCGACTCGTTTTTACCTAAACTAATTCTAAAAGAATGTGGGATCGTGGTGGCGTGTGGTTAAAGAGTGAAATCTACAGGTTAATACCTTTCATTAATTAGGTTTATTCAAAAATAATGATGAGAAAAAGAGTTATAATTAACAATTACTTTAGTAAATATAAAAATGTATATGTGACTGAATACTATAAGCAAATTGGAGTATAATAGACTTGTTGTTGACGCAAATCGCAGAACGGTAGCTAACTACTTCAATTACGCGGTTTTAATAATAATAATATGCGCAACGCGAGAAAATAACGCAATTTATAATGCAATTTAATAATGCAAGAAAATAACGCAATTTACAATGGAAGAAAATAACGCAATTTACAATGGATCTAAATCCTAACAAAACTGACAGAACAATATTTGGTTAATTACAAAAACTCTAAAATTTGTATTAGACGTGGAACAGTTACTCCTTATTTGACTCTAAACTAATTAGTTCATGGCCCTTTTTGTCAGAGTACAAATCGACACCCAAAACCTGATCGCTTAATTGGGGAGCCTGCGTTAGCTGGCTACTAGAACTACCCAACGATGCAAGAATCAAGTGACCGACGTGTGACCAACAGGGTTGCAAATAAAATGACTCGACTTTAATTATTTATTGAAATTACTGAAACGCCACCCAAAAGACACGGGCTTCAGAGACCAAGCCGCTCAATGATGGGGAGCCTGCGTTAGCTGGCTACTAAACTACCCAGAGCGAACTCCGAGAATCTGACGGCGAGTTAGTAACTCAGAAAAATAAGAAATATGTATGAGTGACTGGCGAGCTCTCGTTGATGTCTTAGTTTCTTCTGGGGCTGAGCATAGCACTCTCCTTACGGAGTTTCAGATACAAGACCGTTTGAACGGGGAGCCTGCGTCAGCTGGCTACTAGAACTACCCAACGATCGAGTATCCAAATGGCTGATACCCGCTGTCCAGTCAATACTAAGAATCTTGTAGGCTCTTACCAGTTAAAACTGCTCCAGTTCGTTGCTTCCTAAGAGGTCCGGCACGTAGTACTTCCAAGATTGTTCTGCGCTCGCAGCCGCTGCTGCACGCCCTTTTATACCCAGAGATTCATGGGTTTTTCCCGCTCAAAAAGTAGTTATTCTTTTATTACGCTTTATTTAATAGCAAATATATATTAGTTTGATTAATAAAAATACGCTTTGATTTATTATTAATTAGTTTTTCACAAGTTTTCCCGTTAAATCGTATTTTTAATAATTTTTAGATACGCAAATTATAAGTGTTTTAATAGAAGAAATAATTAATCGCAACCAATACATAAAATAATAGCTAAAAATATAACGCAATTTAGAATGAGTGAATAATTAATAATATACATAATATAAACATTTAAATAATAATTTATAATAACTGTGTTTCGAAGTATATCTTCTGTCTCTTTCTAACTAACGCGCGCGCCATCGATCGGTGATCTATTTTAAACAATGTTGCACGCGTGAGTTACCTCCATCCCATTACCATGCGAATTTTTATGACGCGGTCGGTAATTTGCGGTCGGTAATACAATAGAAAAAGATATTAGAATTAAAATGCTTCTCTGTGTATCGGCTGGATGATGTACCCGGGGACGTTACAATACGGAAAACAAGCACGTTTGCCTTTCTCAAAAAACAGAGATAGAAGCCATGTCACACGACCTTTGTTCGTTGTACATTCTGACGTATGTGGGCCAATTAAACCTTCTACAATAGACAATAAAAATTATTTTGTTACATTTATTGACGAGTTTACTCATTACACGGTCGTTTATCTCATTGCACTAAAGTCAGAAGTGTTTAAAGTCTTCCAAGACTTTGTAGCAAAAAGTGAAACACACTTTAATTTAAAAGTAGCATATTTAAATTGTGATAATGGGAACGAATACTTATCTAATGAATTCAAAGCTTTTTGTGTACAAAGAGGTATTCAATATCACTTAACAGTTCCGTATACGCCACAGCAAAATTCAATAGCAGAGAGAATGAATAGAATTCTTTTGGAAAAAGCTCGGGCAATGATTCACGGTGCTGAAATAAACAAAGAATTTTGGGGAGAAGCTATATTAACAGCAGCTTATATAATTAATATAACCCCAAGTAAAGCCATTGCGGAAAATAAAACTCCTTTCGAACTTTGGCATAATAAAAAACCAAAATTAAATGGTTTAAGAATCTTTGGTAGCACTGTTTATATTCACGATAAAAATAGGCAAAGCAAGTTTGATAAAAAATCGTTTAAAGGAATTTTTATTGGATATGAGAAAAACGGTTATAAAATATTAAACGTGAATAATGGAAAATTTATTATAGCGCGTGATGTTGTTTTTGATGAAATTAATTTTAAAAATTCAAGACCTCCTATGTGCACAAATAACTTTGAAAAAGAAAGTATTCAAATAAAACAGGTAGAAACTGATGAAAATAAAGAAATCAGTAAAAATCAAAAGAGCGGAATAAACGAGTCAGATAAAAGACCCGATGAAAATGTAAACGCTCAAATTGATTCCAATGATAGTGACTTGCGACGTAGCGCAAGAATTAAAAATAAACCTCATGTAAATTATAATGAGGAACACGATTGTCGTGTATATGCACTATCAATAGCCTGTGAAGTTCCTAAATGCTATGGTGAGATAAAGGATCGTGATGATAGAGTTCAATGGGAACACGCGATAAAAGATGAGATTGACTCGTTAATAAGTAATAATACATGGGATATAGTTTCACGTCCAAATAACAAAAATATTGTTGATTGCAAATGGGTATTCACTATTAAAATGGATGCAAAAGGAAATCCATATAAATATAAAGCAAGGTTAGTTGCAAAAGGATTTAGTCAGAAATACCTTGAAGATTACAATGAAACCTTTGCACCAGTTGCTCGAATTGCAACTTTTCGAATGCTGATTTCATTTGCAAATCAATATAATTTATTAACTCATCAAATGGATGTTAAGACAGCATTCTTAAATGGTATATTAAAGGAGGAAATTTATATGCGCGTACCGGATGGTATTCAAGCACAAGAAAATCAAGTGTGTAAATTAAATAAAGCATTATATGGCTTGAAACAATCAGCGAGATGCTGGTTTGAACTTTTTGATGTAACACTTAAAGCGCATGGTTTTCAAAGCTCCTCAGTAGATCGCTGCCTGTATATTCTTGATAGAAATCGTGTAAAAAAAAATATATATTTAATTCTTTATGTTGATGACTTCTTAATAATAACTTATAGTGAAGATAGAATGAAAAGTTTCAAAAACTATTTAAAGGACAAATTTAAAATGTCAGATATGAATGAAATCAAATTGTTTTTAGGAATAAATATAGAAAGGAAAGGTGAAGTAACTACTCTTGATCAAAGTTTGTATTTAGAAAGAGTTTTGAATAGATTCAATATGACCGAATGTAATAGTGTAAGTACCCCATTGCCTACCAAGTTAGATTACACTGCCTTAGACTCTGATGAGTATTATGATGCTCCGTGCCGAAATGTTATTGGTTGTTTAATGTATGCTATGTTATGTACACGACCTGATTTATGTTTTGCCGTAAACTTACTCAGTAGATTTCAAAATAAAAATAACAAAGAATTGTGGCAAAGTTTAAAAAGAGTTTTAAGATATATTAAAGGATCGTTATATTATCGTTTAATCTACAAAAGAAACGATTATAAGAATATATTAACGGGCTATGTGGATTCTGACTGGGCAGGAAATGAACTTGATCGTAAAAGTACGACGGGATATATATTTAAAATGTTTGATATGAATGCGATCTGCTGGAATACAAAAAGACAAAGTTCAGTTGCAACTTCCTCAACCGAAGCCGAATATATGGCATTGTATGAAGGGATTAGAGAAGCCTGCTGGTTAAAGTCCTTATTATCTAGTATAAAAATAGATTTAAAGGATCCAATAATTATGTAGGATTATTTCCACGTGCTGTCATGGTTTTTTCCATAGAATGACCGTTAACATGGGTTTTTTCCATCAGCGATCGTCTTTTGTTTTAACGGCGTTTGGCGCGTGCGAGAGACTTGCGGGTCAATCGTGATTTTACTCTCTTGCGTGTAGCTTCGACGGAAAGCAGTGCCGTCCGAAGTGTTGTGTGTCTTTCTTTGTGTGTATTCTTAAATATATATATTGTTAATCTCTTTCTTTTATTAAAACGTACTCGAGTGTTATTTCTCCTTACCCTCCTATCCTACAATTATTTTTGAGGACAATAGTGGTTGCATAGCGATTGATAGTAATCCAACAGATCACAAGCGTTCAAAACACATTGATGTGAAGTATCATTTTTGTCGAGAAAAAATTGAACAAAAAATAATAATACTTCAATATATTTCTACAGGTAAACAGTTGGCGGACAGCCTGACTAAGTCCATACCTACTCTTCAATTTAAGTGTTTTAAGAAGGAAATAGGTCTAGAAGAAATCTAATATTATTAAAATAACATATTAAAAATAAATATAAATGTTACTGTTAGTATAATGATCTGATTGGGTTTTTGTTGGGTTTCCCCAATCCTTGCAATGAATGTTGGATCATTTATGTATCGCCCAATATATATATAAATAAAAGAAAAAGGAAAAGTGTACTCTTTCTGTTAATCATTGATAGATTAATTTTTGAGTGGGAGTGTTGGAATATACAAAAATCAATCCCACGTTATTTCTTCCGTAGTTTATTTTAAAGGCAAGGGATAAACATTCTGTCTAATTAGGAACTCGACGAACTGCGTTGTCCAAGACGGTCCTTCTAGTGTAAGCATGCTGAGATATACAAATGTATCAATGAGGCATGGGACCTCTCGAGCACGAGGAAAAATGGTCCAAGGACTAGTCTGAAAAGCGCACGTCTCGAGTAAGCATCCAGTAAAGAATATATAGAGAAGAGTGCACTGATTCATTTTCAAAATTAAATTTAACTACTGTGTTTTATTTAAAATAACACCTAGCTTCCATAATCCCAATAACGTCAACTACCCCCATTTCAGGGACCTACACTAATTGTGAGACACCCTAATATTCTTCGTAATATGCTGATACCTTGAATTTAAGGAATCCGTGTTTTCAGCTTTCGTGTTAGGATGAAACGAAAACTAAAATTTTAACTTTATTGTACAAAAAAGGTAAATGAATTCTACGAGTAAGGAAAATGTCGTTTTCAAAAATAACCCTTTGACATAAATCTATCATAAACCTTCGAAGCGAAATCTTCACGTACAGTATACCAGTGGTTGGAACAATTTGTGCTCGACACTCCTCGATTTGAGGCGCGAATAATGAGAGTGAGACAGGCGGTTTGACCATGTTACCAAGTCGGTTTGACCTCTCAATTAGAGATTGATTTTCACAGAACAGAATTAGGCGCTTACTGAATGGCTTTCAGACGCAGAATGCCAGCTATGATCCTCACGTCAATCTCCTTCGATCGCTGTCGAGAGGCGATCAATGCGCACGTATAATTACTTTAAGTAAGTAGGTAAAGTATTCTAAATTCTTATCCTCGCGACAAGGACCTCGGGTACTCACGGTTGTGTGGATAACCCCATCGTTGGTACAGTGACTTATACAAGTTCTACTTGTATGTATGTAACCAGCACGGCTATAAGTCGAAGCAAAATTCAGGAAAAGACTAAGATAAGATTAACATAGAATGTCCTGTCTACGGACGGAAGAACTATTAATATCGTGCGTGGCCTGCACAAAATGTCCTTAACCCTTTCGCTACGGCATGTCCGTCCGCCGAAGTACCGTCACGGAACAGAACGCTCATACCCAAAAGTCGTGGGTTCGGATGCCGCGTATATGCGGCGTTCGAACCCACAGGTCGTCGAGTGGATGCCGCATATACATGTATGCGGCGCTCGGCGCGAAAGGGTTAAAGGAAAGTTCTTGCACATTGCCCAAACAGTATTTATGCAATGAAGGCGTAATGTGTACAAGTATCTTACTCTATTTTTACTCTATGTATAGTATAAAATCATAAGGTAACGGTGTCACGCGTAACGCTGTATCGCGGATCGCTATCCCCTCTACTCCACAGTCCAAGGTCCACTCACCATGTCACTTTAGAAGCGCGTGTCATATATTTTTGTAATAATCTGTTTCATTAATTAATTTAAAACTATTAAGTTATAAGGCAAAGTTGCTCAGAAATGTGTTCTTAACACTTTCACGACCGCATCTTTGCGCAGTGAAACGTTGCCATGAGCCGGCAATACTTTTGACATCACGTGGGAGTCAACGGCTAATACCAACAGCCTATCAATGACACCACGTAAGTGTCACCGGCCAACAACGACTGGCCTGCCTATGGCACCATGTTGGTGTCACCGGTCGTGAAAGTGTTAATAACATATGCCAAGGTCAAGGTTATTGAAGGTATCTTCTCAATATTTTCTCAACGTGGCTCTACTGCTCGTCACCAGAAGAAGACCGTGATCCTAGTATACTGCAATAATCCTCTTCTTTTTACGTGGAGAAAATCATGGACACTTCGCGCACTTGACGCAGGGCGCAGAGTAGTTGCGAATTCTTATTGGCTAAAACCCTCACAATAATCCTTCACGACTCATTGGGGTTTATCGGAAATTCTCGAAGAACACAACTGAGGCTTCCCGCATGCTTTACGGAAGAGATCCTTAGTCGCCCTCTACTCTACAGTACACATCACGGCGATACCCTGGCAACCAATGCGTCACCATTTCTCCCGGGGCCGCATACAAAGTACACTGGGCCCCCACCTAGGACGCCACGGCCCCTGCGGCCGTTCTGTAGGACGATGCATAATAACTCCTCGAAGCTGCCCCTCTCCGCTTGACCCAAGATTCCTGGATATCGACGACTGAAAGCCGCTAAGAAGCCCCTATTCGGCGTACTCGTTCTGCGGTAAGAAGGCCAAGCTCTTTTTCTTAGCTCCAATTGCTCTTGTTTGCCAGCATAGCCCTAACTACTGCTGGTAGCGAAAGGTTCTTCTCAATTTGACTTCGAAGGACACGACAGTGGTGGTATACCACAGTCATCTCCTTCTTTATTCGACGCAAGTATTCGCCGGAGCATCTATATCTGGCGTACACATACGTCATACATTTTGTAGCGGGAAAAAGGCCGTGGCAACTGGCTTCTCAGCATAGCGTCTTAAATCGCGCCACCAGCTTCTGTTAACTGTCAGGCCTGACGCTTGAACCCTTCGGTCGCTCCTGACTCTGGCGACACCTTGTCGAGCCGATGGAAATGCGTATGCTAGAGCATCCATCACTGCCATCAGCTTGAACCATGTTAAGCTGGACAGAGTAATCGTCGGCTTTTAGAAGATCGTGCGCCATTCCCATATGTGGAAGCGATGCAGCAATTTGAGGATGCGGACCATCAGGGTCGTCGCCCATACGGTTGCTCCGTATAGGACTATTAACTGCACCACCCCGACATAAAAGTAGCGAATATTCTCGTCACGTCCCCAGAGGTGAGGCGTTAAGTGGTCTAACGTGAAGTATCAATCAAAGAGCCAGTGTCTGTCGAGGACGAGTCCAAGATACCTTACCTCCGACCCGACCTCGATCCAGGAATCACCTACTCTGACCCACGTCTAGGACAAACACTTTGACAACGACCTTAACCCCAACACATGAGTCCGCCCGACAACGGCGACAATCCCCATCTCGAGCAGACGGATGACTGTCTCAATAATCTCTCCGACGGCAAGAATTAATGTTTCGTCTGCATAGTCTATGTGGTGGGTGGTCGGTCAAGTATTTGCCTCTTGAGGCAGGATTTTGAGGCTGAGGACGTGTGGGACTCCGTACCATCCCTTTTCGCATCCAGTTTTCCTCTTTGCTTCGCGTTCGTCGCTGCCGTCATCGGATTGATGGGCGACGCGTAAAAGGACACCCTCAAGCGACCGTAATTAGTAGAATCTCTGTTCCTCTCTTCCGGCACATGTCGGGAGGCGAGAACCTTGGAAATAAGGTCCTCATCTTTGCCCGCCCCGACACTCGCTGGAGACGTCCTGTCGTTTACAGCGGATTGCGTTACTGTTCTAGTCGCAGAACCACTGACACCAGATACGATCGTTCTTGTGCATGTATTGCGTTCCTCCCACAATCGCCGATTTGAATTTTATTTCGATCACCCATACTTACCCCACGAGAAGGTCGAAATAAAAGACCGTCTGGGCATAACCACCTTACCCAACTACTCATAGGGATAAAGCAGGCAACTCCGAAAGACTGTTTGATACATCACGCGTTTTACGTCCATCCATGTACACATCTGCACGGTTATTCTAACCTTGGGTTTTGACGAACCCCTGCCCGCTCAACGCGGCCTTCGTTCCAGTCGTCCCTCCGAGCTTTACCAACATCAGAAGCCGAAGATTCTACAGACATCGCCTCGCGCAACATCGGATTTAATTTAGGGACAAGGCGATACCAGTGGGGATGCCTTTATCCCTCCCGCCCGGCCACTGAGCAGATTTTTTTTACAAAGGTTTACTATTTATGGTCCAAGCAGTTAAGGCTAGCCTCTGTTCCTGCCAAACATGACCACAAGCTTACGGTGTGAGTCACCGCTGTTTTCCCGTTAGTGTTGCGGCCTTCGCTCGACTTTTGCCGTTGCACCAAAGAACATAGACCGCCTCTTCTCTAGCATCCACCACAGAGAAGTAAGAGAATCGACTTGAGCCAGCCGCCGGTATGCTACAATAATGTTGTGAGGTTACACTAGATAATATTCGTACAGTACCGATCAAATTTAGTTTTTCCTACATTATTCTACGATTCTATTATGTTATGTATACAATCTTTAATTTGTGCAGTTTAATTGTGCATTTAATTTGTAAAAAACATTTTCGCCATCCACTATCAGCATTAGAATTACCTAAAGCATAGTCACACATACAAAAAAAAGCGTCAATGCGTCCATGCAACGTCTATGTGGTACACTTTAGGTTATTTAAATAACAAGATATTTTTTTGCATTTGTTCCAAACCAACATTTTTTTTAAAATTCTGTAATAGTACTAATGAATGTAGAGAAATAAAGTTGTTTACCTACTAAACGAATTAGTCATGATTAGAAGCCATAATGACGTTTCTTTGATCTTTTCACACAAATTTCAAAGTTTGTTCATTCGAGCCATAGGGAACGAAGAATCAGAGCGATTTGAAATTTTGCACGCTTTTTGTTAACTATATAAACTTAAAAAGAAATTGCTAGGCTTAATCTTTGCGATGGCTATTTTCAAAGATATACTTTTGTAATTTAACCCTTTCCTTACGGCAGTCCGCGCCGCGAAGTGTGCACTTTGCTCGTCAGTAGTCTTCGATATTCGGACTAACGTTTTTCAACGCCACTTTGTGATTGTCTTGTATGTACACTTTTTTAAGAGCTACATAACAACTGTTTCATCGTATTATAGGAAAAACATGAAAATGAATATATTGTATGAATATTCAATTATTTACATACAACACCCGTACACACAGGTCGACGCGCGGCGGCCGCCGCCTATAGTCGGCACCCGTACACACAGGCCGTCGCGCGGCCGCCGTATATAGTCGGCACCCGTAATGAAAGGGTTAAGGAAGAAACGCCATTTTTGACGTTTCTATGCATCAATTTCACACACCAAGGAAACATGTTCAATCAAAAACTGATTTACCTCTCTTGGTAAAAAAGATCATTCTTACAATTTTTGTTCAATAGTGGATTTATGAGACAAGGCTATCAAAGAAAAAAGTGTCACTTTGGTTTTAGTAACTTTGCAACCAATTATCGAAACGAACCCCATCGGAGTGCAAATTGTATCAAGAAAATTTTCCCGCGACTGTAAAGAAGAAAATAATTTTCGAAAATGTTTTCATCGCGATTTTTCATTTGTTTCATTAATAAAAAAAGGTCAAAAATATGGAGATACAGGGTCAAAAACTAGAGGCTTCAAGCTTCAAAATAGCTATTATAGTTGCTTTCTACGATTACTTTCAGCAGAGGCAGAGTAATTTGAATATGGTTTAAAAATTTCAGGAATTTTTCTGTTCCCTTAATTCTTTTGATTATTGTATCAAAATATTAATACGTAAAAGGCATATACTTCCGAATGGCTCTTATGGAATTTCGTGTTGAAATTTTTTTCTGCATATACAACTTTCCGTGAGCATTCCATATCCGTTGTCAAAATCAATGGGTCTCTTACGGTTCGCAAGATATTCGTATTTTAATGCTTGAATTGCTTATAGGATTGTTCATTGAAACACTAATGCAAAAGTAAAACACACGTATCAAAACCTGACCTAACTTAACCCAACCATGGGGAAAATGAACAGAGGACTACTTTGTTTTACCTTATTATGTTTCTTTCAAACTGGGACAATGATGCCGTTACAAGTAGAAGTGTTTACAGACTTCAAAAGAAAGGAGGAAAAGCGCATGAAAAATCCATTAAAATGAACTTGAAATGCGAATATCTCACAAACCATAAAAAACTCGTTCATTTCGATAACTGATATGGAACGCTCATGGAAAATTGTAGGCGCAAAGAAAATTTCAGCATTGCACTCGATAGGGAACATTTAGAAGTACAGTTCATAAAGATAATATTTTCGAAGTATTGACATAACAAGACAACAGTATTTTTAACAGCAGATGTGGCAGTATACGCCACCACGTTCTTACCATGCAATTTCTCTTTTCTCCTAAGCTTTCTTAATTTTCTTTGTTTTAAATATTTCTAAATACTTCCTAGCTATTTTACCGTTCGCAGCCATATTTCTAGAGTGTTAAAGGCTGACATCTGAGTTTTCCTGAGGTTCGACTCTAATTAATGAAAGAAAAATGGGCACCTATAATCACATGTATTATTGGCGGTATGAACTATTGCCTCAAGCGGTCACGCATAGCAATTGAGCCAAACAACAAAAACAGTCGGCAAACGTTTTGAATGATCATCTCAAACATCAGAATGTCACATTAGGACTGTTCTAGATGGGATAACCAGTTCGTTCCTTAAATCTGCATAAGCCATGTCCATGAAAATTCATGTATTTTCAAATTGTTATATTTGTAAATCTTACAAACCTTACAACTTTAAGAGCTTCAAAGTACCAAATTTTCAAATTCTTAAATTAAAAAATTTCCAAGCTTCTACATTTTCCAAATCCTGAATTTTCAAATATAAAAATTTCTCAAATTTTAAATTTTCACATTCCCATATCTCTAAGTCTCCGAATTTTAAGACTGTTAAATTTCAGAGTTTGTTAAGTTTCCTAAGAAAGCCTAATTTGTTCTAAATTGTACGCATGGAGAATTCTCCATAAACTGTTTTCGAATCTCGAAACGAATATCTACAACATTTAACAACTTACTTATAAGTATTCGATATGCGATTACAGTATAAATAACATACAAATGTTTACGCTTACATCTATTTATAAATAATATTTGTGTATTGCATATAAATAATATTTGTTTTCAATACTTTTTTTTTGTTTCTAATAATAATCTGCGCAACAGAAAATTTACGGTGGCGAGATACGATGGTTAAAAGTGTACGGTTCAATATTTTGTGAAAAATCAATGTCGTATACGAAGTTTCAACTCCGCATTTCAAACGGAAAGGTAGTTACAGTGAAATTCGAATTATTGGAATGGAGTTTCACCCCATTTCCCCTATTCAGTGGCATGCAAAAATTCCAAGAAAATTCAAGAAACTTCTCCGTATGGTAAAGTATGTTATAGAAATTTTTTAGATTACTTCGTTGCATATCCAGGGTACAAAAGTAAAAAGCTTCGGAAAACCGGAAAAAAGTACACATTTCGTACCGATATTTAGATGCGACCACTTTTTTATTTTTACAGCGAGAAGATATTAGCATGACTATTATTCAGTGACTTTTCAAACCTTTCAGTAAAGTATGCCATCAAGAAAATGCGAAAACGATTTTATCGGCATATTCTGGACAAAAACGTGGCTTAATGACTTCAACCTTTTCATTTTTCTTATATAAGTGTATCATGTAATTTTTTATATTTCTGCTTCAGGTAGGATAATTCATCAAGATTTAATTTGTCAACTACTAACTAAAGTTATTAATTATTTATAACAATTTCACAACGTTAACTGAATCATTTATGGTAAAGGAACCAGTACTTGACACTTTAAGGAATTTTTTGTCTATTTGTTCACATAGCTCAGACTAAGTTCACTTTATGCAAAATTTATGATTAGCAGTCGCTACACAAACTATTCTTCTATTATATTACAACAAGTATTCACTCCTGATGGCGGATGTAAATTTTTCTTTCTTCTAAACGTAAAATTTGTTTCAATAGTTGACACCCAGCGAAAACAGAAAATTTAGTAGTTGACATCCTTATGTTTCAGTAGTTGACACAGGGAGAAAATCCTTGAGTGTCTTCATAACTAGTCTTGATAACGTGTGAATACAGAATTGTTTTGAACATTTAAAAAAGATTATACTTGAGTAAGTTTACAAAAAAATATTTACTAATTAAGGGTTAGTATGAAGAGTTAATAATAAATATTTAATATGAAGAATTCGAACACTCCTCATATTGGAGGAATCCTCATATCAGTTTTTTATTGCATTTTTTTCTGCATCAATCAATACTCTGGCTAGGCCCGTTTTTCATTTAATTGGATGTTTGCCTTCAACCTTGTATTTTAAAATTACCCTCGGAACACTAAATTTCCTTGCTGCCGTTTTATACAAAGTTTTATGGAGCCGGACATCTTACACAGCCGCTTGCATAGTCTCTTCTGTATAATTTCTGAAGTTACCCTTCATAGGAGACATCTCAAAATTGGCAGAGGAACAAAGTTAGTAGTTGACACGTAGAAATTTAATACTTGACACCCCATGTCGACTACTGAATAATAGACTATTACAAGTTTCAATAGTTGACACGGAGTGTATTTAGTCAATTTAGCATTGTTTGTTACCAATTTTAACAAATAAACCTCTTTCTAAGTTTCAAACAACATAAACGAATGCCTCTTTTTACTCACAATGATTAAATAATACAAACTTGCAATATTTACATTTTAACCAAATCCTTAGCAATGTATAATAAGAAAACGCTGAAAAATTGTAAAAGCCGTGCGCAAGATTGATTAATCAGTTGCTATTACATTTTTGATGTATTTCAATTTGTGGTTTCCTTATTTATTTACTTTTTCTGAAAAAGTGTCAAGTACTGGTGCTGTATCAACCACTGGTACTCTTACCTTATTTTGAAAGTAGAGCAAGTTTATTTTTGAAAAAAATACAGTGTGACGGATCGGTGGGGGAAAAGCCCGAAGGGGGTTCCCTAGAGTGGGGGCGGTTAGGGAAAACGGCCCTCCACGCACCGATGCTCACACCCACGGCCGATTTATTTAACGGGGCGCCAGTGCCAATGCACTCGTCCGCGGAAATCGCCTTTTCGGCTGCTCGGTCGAGAGCGGGAATCAGAGGGGGTCAGAAAAAAAAAAATTAGTAAAAGACCCGCGAGTTTGTATCCAACAAAGAAAACTTTTATTCGGGCTTCCAAGTGGGCCACGTAGACGGAACCAAAAACAAAAATGAATTCTAGTGGGCTCCACGCGTTACAAGCAACGGTCGAGGAAAAAGGGATCGACTCGCCAGTTGCGAGGGAGGCTTTCACGGCGCGGGGCACACGGTACGCGCAAGTACAAAGATAGAAAAATACAAAAAGAATGCTGAGGTATTCGTCCGCGTAGAAACACGCCCTCTGAGGGATCGTGGACAGTAAGGGGACGTTGGTCCTAAATACCAAATACAGCGGAAAACTAGATTAGAGGGGACGGTGTCGTGTAGACCGTCCGCGGCCCCTAGGGTCCTCGTCACTGGGGCCAGGGGTCCTATCGCCCTCGCCCACGCGCAAATGAATAACAAAAGAAATGGGTAAGGAGGTAACTCCTACCTTTTTGGCGCGGGTGTATCCAAAATACTCCACACTGGGGCGACGGCGACAAGTCCACACGCAGACACACACACACAGTATACAACCACGCAATACCGGAAAAAAAAACAATGAAAACGGAATGCACTACTAATTAACAGAAAAAGAAACGGAACAGAACTGGACGCAACGCGCAAAAGAAAAAGAAAGGAACAATTCGGGCTGAAGCGGGGCTTTGGCGAAAACGGTGACTTTTAGTCGCGGCGGCTCGCTTGCTTCTCCTGATCCGTGATCTTCTTCCCCGGTTCGCGGTATTTCCCCACCCCGAGGATTTCGGCGTCGAGGATGGGCCATTCCACGATGATGTTTGGTGGCCAGGTCCTGGGGCCTTCTCGAGGTGGCAGTTGGGGGTGGCTTGTCCCCAGGCCTGGCGTTTCCCGGTCGTCGGCTGCCGGTCGCCCCCGCGGAGGATGACGGGGTGGCGCCGCGACCGGACAGCCAGTGTCTTCTTTGGTGGGCCCATCCCGCGCCTCCGTCGCTCAGCGAGAGGTTCCTCCGCGACCGGGGACAACGGTGGCTCGTTCTTGGTGGCTGGAGGCAGAAGGGGGGGAGAAAAGCGGGGCTCGCAAAATACAAAAAAAAAAGCGCTCGAACGAGAAAAAAAAGGGGGGGAAGAAAAGAGAAAAAAAAACACACACACACGCTCACTCGTTCATACTTGCCCCAGCGACGAGGGGGTCCACTTGGGCGGAGGAGTGGGGCCGGCAATTCGGGAGGATCCTCGTAACGAGGCATAACCAAAAAAAAAAGAAGATAATCAACTAAATGAAAATATGCCTCGTTACAACAGATAATAACGGTAACAGTTAAAACCTAATATATTTTTATTTGTAAACAGTCCGTAGTCAAAATAATTGAAATCAAATAATACTAGGGTGATGGAATTTTAGGTGATTAACGATAAAGGAAAGATGTTTATTCTGAAAGTGATGTAAGTCCACCTTAAGGCTGAAACTATTTTTAGCTAAATATAAAAGATGTCCCGTATCTGATGGTACAACAAGAAATGGGGTGATACTATATAAAAAATAAGTCGAAAATGTAGAATAAAATTTGTTCATGTGAGGTTTTGTTTTTGGGAAAAGTAGAGTGGAAAATTTGTCAAGTACGCGTTCACTTGATTTATATTCAGCTTGATGGAGTGGAATACATCGAGAATGAAGGCTATAACATGATATTTCTTGTATCGTTCTCCCAGTTCTCTTATGCTTATCGAACATAATGTTTCATTTCCGGGAATTGATGGCAACATATAGCAACCGAGAGTATACTGATATGATCCTCGAATGTTCCACTTCATATTCAAAGGAATTTAATTTTTCAACAAGACGGAGCATCACCACGCTACAGTTGCGAGGTAAGACAGATTTTTAATGAAAATTATCGGTGATGGATTAATCAGTATAATCATATCCTACAGTAATAATGGTAATACTGTGAAATACTACAAATTATAAATATTAGTGGTATAGATAATCTCAACATAAGTAAAGGTGTGCTGTAGGTCTGTCTCGGTATCATTGTTAATTAGTATTATCCGCTTGCAAGTTCCAGTTTAGTTCCTAATAAATACTCAACGATGTCGATACGGTTCTTGTTTTGGTATCCGCGCATAAAACAGCTTAACGATTTCACTGTTATTTAAAAATAAATTACGAAGTGCGGTTTATTTTATTAAAAAGAAATATGGTTTCGAATGATCTGAACGAAAATTATTGTAGGAAGTCAAGCCGTTGGGTTCGAATGACGGTTAAAACGAATATAGGAAAAGGGAGAAAGAAAAGCAAAAACCGTCTATTAACCGATCCACTGTCGACCACCGAAAAAAAATAAACATGCGACAGATGGACGACCGAGAGAGCGAGTAAAAGAGAGTGTGACTGAAAACAAAAGCGAGAGTGGAATATTAGGTGCGATAACCACAAAATCTATGATTGTGAGATTGTGAGTGAATGACTGGTATATTTAGGAGAGATGCATGAAGAGGAGGTTCAGTCTTGTTGTGATAAGCGAATGTTAGAAAATTCCCAATGACTCCCCCCAATAAAGCAGGCACGACGGGTACATGGCCGTCCTACGATGACCACCGTCGTCCACGGCCACGGGGTCGAGGCCTAACGCTGTGACGTCCGGGCCATAAAACAACCCTGGGGCCTCAAGTTTCGCGGGGACTAGGAAATCTCGCGGAACGGGAAGAGGGCATTGTTCTTGAGAGACCCTTCGAAGATACTACTTCGCCTACGGAATCGGCTTTAGAAAATATATACATATAGTATTTTTCAAATCGAACTTACAATTAGTTAGCGTTTTAATCATTTTCTACCTCGTCTTACGGTCAATTGTGAGTTAGCGAGATAGAGAAAAGTGCGAGTATTATAAGATATTGTTAAATCAATATTAATTTAAACCCTTGACTTGTTTTATTTCAATGCCACATTATAACTGCAATTCATCTGAAAGTGAAGAAAAAGAATTACTAAGCAATTTAAATATTATTCGTACAATTTGTTAATTGTGAGGCAAGTTCATTTGAGAATGATAAAACCTTTATTTTTTTAGGTAGCACTTTACACACAATTTAAAATAAACATACAGGGTGTTACCTGTAACGTTACTCACGATTTTTCTCCCACTTGCAGCCACCTTACGAAAAAAGGTTTAGAATAAAATTTGCAGGGTATGAAGTGCACAATAGATATTAGTAAAGCAAATTTTGAAAACAGTTTGCTCTCTTGGCAAAGTCAAGGTCACCTTGGGTTTTTTAAATAGGAACATACATTTTTTTTTATTCATAGCTTTAGAGGACATCGAGACGAATTCAAAACATATATTACATTATATTTTTATTAACATATTACTCGATTTACAGAAGTGGAAAAATGTAAAGTACTTTGCTTTTGACTTTGGTAGGGTAACCATTATTTGGTTCCAAAGAGATCACTGAATGTAAACACGCGACTAGAATATAAGAAAAATACACTTTATTTAATTACATGTTCAAAATGTAACATATGCCGCCTTCCATCACATAATATTCCAGTCTTTTACTTTTACTACTAACAAGTAAATAGGTTTCATTCATATCTGTTACGTAATTGTATGATTGAATGAAATAGAAATTACTTCATTAGGAAACAGAAATTATTTTATACTTTTCAGTGCATTTCGAAGTCGGCGTATTTTTTTTCTTAAAATTATTTTATCTACGAAAGAAATCGGCATGACTAACTAACTGACAAATAACCTGTTTGGTCTTTTGCAGCTTTAAATTTAAAATATTTAAATGGTTTGTCATATCTGTTAAGAGCGCAAGCTCGCAAAGCAAGTCTAAATTTTCTTGCAAGAAAAGGAAGATCTCTTTTCTTATTGCAAAGAATTTTTCTAAACACTTTCCTGTACTAAGCCATCGAACTTCACAATGTAGGAGCCCATCTGTGTATATTGCGTTATGTTCTAGGAGAAATTGCTGAAACTTTCTATGACTAAGAAATTTTTGGCCATCATTAATAATATTAATAATTTTTGCAACGGTTTGCATCGGCGTTGATAGTTTGACAACTTTTCCACATAACGCTTCTTGATGAATTATGCAATGAATGGCAGGGAACGTAAAACCTCGCTGCTTTATTTGACCCTAAAATCCATTTTTTTCCAATCATTGCTTGTGCGCCATCGGTAACAATTACTGAACATTTTGTCAAATTCGTATTGAATTTGATCAAAGTTTGTTCCACAGCTTTGAAAATATCAATTCCCGTTGTTCTAAAATGCAACGGAACGCAATCTAAAAGCTCCTCGACATGTGAAAAATCGTTTTGCACGATTCGAGTAAAAATACTCAATTGATTCACATTGGTGCTTTCATCTAAACATAGCGAGAAAAAGGCGCAGGATGATAAGAAGGACTTTAATTTATTTTCTACAGATGAAGCTATATCAGATATTCGCGGCTGCGCTCTTTTATCACTAAAAGGAATGGCAGCAGCTTGTTCAAGGGTAAATGAATCCCCAAATGACTCTACTGCTGCGATGAGACATTCTTTTATAAATTTCCCTTCCGAAAATGGTTTCAAATTTTTTGCGACTAAATTGGAAATTACATACGAAGCTTGGAGAGCTTTTTCTGACGGTGTTGCATTATTTGAATTTAAAGTAGAACCTTCTTGATAAACTAACTTTAATGCTTCGATTAAATGAAATTTCTCATTATTCGCATAGTTCGAATATTCATGCGAATGTTTATTCTTATAGTGTCTAACCAGAATGTATTTCTTGACAACGCTGGGCTTAGAACCACACAGAAGACAAATGATATCCTTATTAATGTGCACAAAGAAGATTTCTTCCCATACCTTATCGAAATATTGCTCGTACCGCTGCTCACTATCCATTTTTCGAAGATGACGTAAAACACAAAAATCCAATACAAGTCCGAAACGTTGGCTTTGACTAAAATTCTACGTCCGAAATAGTTAACGTGTTATATAGGTCTGAAATGATTGACCTCTTTTTAACTATTATATATAGATCCGAACGCGATGACGTTTCGGGAAAAACCCCGTTTATGATAGGGTAATTATTGACCTGTTACCCGTTACTTCGACACTTTGGGTTTCGAATTTTTTTGATGTTTGGTTCAACGTACTTATGCGAATGTTCATTTTCTAAAATGAAAAATTTGAAATTTGAAGAAAAGTCCTGTCTCTCAGATAATTCGTTATCATCGTTGATCCGAACGAATTCTTCTTTGTCAGTTGTCTGTGGATATACCATCCCTCGTAGAATCGTGCAAACGACCCAGAAGATCAAAGGACTATTAAAATATTTTCGATTTCTATTTTCCTGCCAAGTCACTGTCGTTCTTCATATTTAGTGAAATAGGCCTATAAGGGAAACCACTTAAGAAAAACGCATCAACAATAGTACCTCCTGGGTGATGTGGAAAGCTATTGACGAAATTGTAATTATTATAACATGTGTAACGTCCGCGGGAAGAATTTTTTTTTTGTTTCATCATCACGACAATCTTGGACCCACTGACTAGAATAATCAATTATCGACTGTAGTTGCCAATTACCGACAGTATGTCACGTATCGATTATCGATCTATCAAATTCGACAGTCAGTAATCAAAATATATATATATATATTATCATTTATATTAATTATCTTATAATTTTGATTTAGAGTAGGTAATATTTTCCGCGAAAATATTTGAACATTAAGTTAAGGGGTAACACCACTCTAGGATTTTCAGAAAGTCGATTTTTTTTTTCTTTACTAAAACAATACTGTAGGGTCTTAAGAACAGAATGCCGTTTGATTTATAGTGGAAAACAAGTTTTAAATGGTTCAATTATCAATTTTGCCGCAGCGCCTCAGAGCGCGCATTAAATACTCGCGCGGTATGTTGCAAGTCAACGTTTTCGTATAATTGTTATCATTTAAAATAATAAGTTTACTTGTTACCTACAAAAGAAACAGAAGTATCCAGAAAGCTAGAGAAGATGGCGAACACTGATTTGGATAGCCAAATGTATAGTACAGACATTGTAGATTAGCGGTGAACAGAGAATTTAAGGATCAAAATGTTCATAAAACTTCAAACGCGCTTTTCTCGAAAGCAGTTTCTTCATACTGGGAGGACGGATTTCTCGGTGACTACTGCATGGATTGAATTGAAATTTTTACAGTAGCTGCACAACAATATTGTCCTTGGAAGTACGTAGCCGTTTTTTGATTGAATGCAAATTTTTTTTTTTACAAACAATTTAGTGCTCATTTTTCATGCAAAAAGTCGATTCATTCCTTAAAATACGCATAACTTCCACAAAAATTGATTAATCAAAAAACCCCTACGTACTTCTACAGCCAATGGTATACAGATTCTAAATTGTTTTGATTTTTTATCCCACGACTCATACATAACGAGAAATCCGTCCTCCCGTAGGAGTGTTTTTACAAAAGCTGTTTCCGTCGATCGGCTCTGTCGCCTCCATTTTGTACGAAAATGACAATCAAAAATTATTTTATCGTAGTTCAATATGTGTTAAATAAACCCTCTGAAAAGAAATTCTTTTCCGTTTGTTACGTTCCGAACAGGAATCTTTTTCAAAATTTCCTTTGTAGTTTTGATCGACCGGATGTGTATCGATAATGCGTATTGCATTCTGGGAACACCCTGATCGAACGCAGTAACGGTCTTTCAATGTTTATTAGATAGACTATCTTTTGGCGACTAAACTATGATTGTTAATATAACACATTCCTTCCTTGAAATCAACGTGGTCCCACGGCTAAAATCTTAGATCATTTCATTTCTCCGAACCGCCGAATATAAACGGAAGTCACACTCGTGTGGTCCGATAACGCCAAGCGTTTTAGAATGTTCCTCAAGGGCCCACGACGCAATATAAAATTGTAATAGAAATTGTCTTTGCAACACTACAAAATTATATAAATTACTCATAGTATTTCTTTATACCGTTATTATGAATACGCACACGTCAATCAGTTCCACAATAGTTACAGTACCGAGCGCGATTTAACTTTAATAATTGTAAACCGAAATAGATAATGTTCATTCTAAATTTTTATAATGTATACAGATTAACATTTTATATTGTATTGGTTATGCATGTAAAATTATTCAATAGCTAATTAACAATCCATAGCTCAAGGGTAAAGGAAAGAACTATATATATAGAAAGAGAGAAAGATAAGAGCTGGACAAGGGAGGAACACATGCACCCACCATCACCACCTAATTAACGAATCACGGTCTCTTTCGCATTGGCCTCGCAGCCTAATTCGTTAGGCGCATATCAATGCAACATAAACAATTTCGGACTAGGCCCACTCTGGTCTTCTCCGAAAGGTGCAAGTTGCGACACTCTTCGGTGTATAATCGCGAGGTGCGTGTCGAGGGTCCGTGAAGTGGTTTAGAGACGAGTTTGTTCTTGAATTTGTTAAAGTGCAAAATTCAGACAAAGACTCTATCTTCACGTAAAGCTTTCGCGTTAAATAATCACGTTAATTATCACATTAAATTTTCAATTCAATCAATTATTCTATTTTTCTATTTAATTATATTCGATTCTATTCTTTTAATTTTTAAAGTATAATTTTATTTTATAGTTTATTTGAATTTCACAATTGGCCAGTTCAAAATTCTCATTGGTGGAGCGTTTTCATGTGTGTGTGTGTTCTTCCCAGGAACCAGACGTAGTTGGCATTTCACATTTTGCAAGAGGTTGATTAATTCGAAATTCATACAAGTACAGACATTTTGGTGAGTTGTTTCATTTATTCTTCCAGCTATTTTATGAATTTTTCGGCAAGTAGATCCAGTAGTTAATTATTTAACTTTGGGATTTCCCTCACTGGATTATAAAATTATTTTGTATTTGAATAATTGTTTCTCCTTCAAATCTACAAATAGCGCGTCTCGGATATTTACAATATTTCTGTTCAGTTCATTGTGATTTACATTATATTACATACGGTACCATTCTAATCTCTTCATATTTTATAAAATATAATCTTTTGTATCTTTTAATTATTTTGAATTACATTTCTTTTATTGCCTCCGTCATATCCTATAATCATTGCGATCTTGTGAAAGGGCCCGTATGGGACTAGCGTATCTCCGGATCCACAAAACATTAAGTCCCGTTAACAATTAATATTGTTAGGGCAAACAAATCTTCGAGGCTTTATACGCGCGCTTCCCGCACGTAACACGTTTATCGTTCTTCCAAAAAAAACTGTCAAAGTTAGGCCTCTTTTTCGGGCTCTAGAGTGGTGTTACCCCTTAAAACAAGATAATGTATTATTTTATTTTATTTTTCTAATAAATAGTTTTGTATACGAAATTTCCGTTACGCTATGATGTGCCTACGTGCCGCGATACTCGCCCGAAATCCTTGAGATCAGCGCTAATCCTAGAAAACGATAGCGATACTATTTCTATTTTCGGCATTTTTGGACATTAAATTAATTAATTAATTAAATCAATTTATATACGTAAAATCAACCAGTGCTAAACTACTCATGGCCGGAACCAAAATTATTTCCTTAAACTAGAAAGCTGTAAATCGAAATAGACTCGCCTCTGATAGAAAAGGACAGAAAATGTATTTTTCGCTAAAACACCATTAGAGTATCATTTTAGCATCGAAACAATAGCCATTAATTGAAGAGCGACATTTAAAATATAACTAAACCGTTCGATTTTATAATTAATGTATAATAACGAAGTTATATGAAAATTTAGATATTCTGACGTCACAGAAATTCCAGGAATTCGGCGAACCTGCGAGTATAAAAGGGCGAGCGAAACCCATCTAAGCAGCAGAACAATTTTCGAAGTCGAACGCAATAGAAGTCTCCTTGATTAGTATAACCGGAACAATTTTCGCTGTCAAAGAGCCAAAAAGATTCTTAATACTTGACTGGTTAAGCGGGTATTTGCCATTCGGTTACTTGATCGCTGGATTGTTTTAGCAGCCGGTGAACAACAGGCTCCCCGTTCAAGCGATCTTGTAATTGAAACTCCGTTAGGAGAGTGCTATACTTAGCGCCAAGAAAGGCTAGGACATCGAACGAAAGCTCTCAGCTACTCATATTTTTGTCGAATTGCTAACGCGCCTTCAGTGTCTCGGAGTCCGCTCTGAGTTACTCCTCCTCATTGAGCGGCTTGGTCACTGAAGCCCGTGTCTTTTGGGTGGCGGTTCAGCAATTACGAGTTCATAATTAGAGTCAATTTTGATTTGCTACCTTGTTGGACGTATATTGTTCATCTGACTCTGGATCGTTGGGTTGTTTTAGCAGCTGGTGAACAACGGGCTCCCCAATTAAGCGATCTGGTTTTGGGCGTCAGTGTGCGCTCTGACAAAAAAGGGCTATGGACAATTAGTTGTCGAGTCAAATGAAACAAGAGTAATTGTTCCGAGGAAACTTATTAACTTTAGCTAAATTTTGGAAGTTGAATTAGTAAAAGAATATTGTTCTGTCTCTAGCGTACATTTCCGTAGTCGACTACACCGCGTTAGATAGTAGGTAAATCTTTCTAATTTTGCGAAAACGTATCCTAATACGTTTAGAGAATCTCACTTAGGTCGAATTCCTCGCGGCGGTAGACCGCGTTAGGTAGGATTCATTATAAATTACAAGCGTGTTAATCAAGTAAAGTCTTGTCTCTGCGATAACTTCGAACACGAAAATCGAATATACATATATAAGGAATATCAAATTTAGTTAATATTATAAATGCGAAGTTAACTTTATCAGAGATCAGAATTAGATACGGTCCAATATAAAGTACTGACCAGCGAGTCTCATATCATTAAATTCATAATTATCTATTACATATTGTTTAATTTATCAATTTCTATTATTTCTATTATTATTATTATTTCAAGATCTATTTAGTTCTTTATACTAATCAATCATTTATAATTTATATATATACTTTTCTTTATTTTGTTGTTATTATTGTTTGTTAGTTTCATTTCTTATCGTTATTGAATAAATCTAATTGTTGAAAGATTTTGACCTGTGGATTTCACTCCTTTACCGCACACCACACGAATCCCACAATCTTTATTTGCGAAATCGAGTCGTTTAGGGGTAAAAGCCGCTCTTTACCTTTTAGCGCTTGTAACTATCTGTACTTAGGTACCAGGGACGTTACACATGTATTATTGTTATTATATGTATACAGGATGCGTCGCCAAAATCCGGACAAATGGAAGCTTACATTCAAACATAATTTTTATTGCTATAACGGAAATATTAACAACTTTTTTTTTTATTACATTGTTAGTAAGGGTATAAAGAATCCTTTTATTCAATATATCCCCCTCTGCTTGAATAACTGATTCCAATCTTGGTCTGAAGCGCTTGCAGGCCCGTTTTGGAGCATCGCGGTTAATATCGGCGAATGTTGCCTTGATAACGGCTTTTAATGACTCTATGTTAGCATGTCTGGATTTATTAGTAACCCTTTCAACCACGCTCTATACATAATAATCCAAAGGATTTAAATCCGGGCTATTAGGAGGCCAAAATTCTTTCGACCAGAACATGTCAACGTTGTCGGACAGCCAATTTTGTATCAAGTGACTCGTGTGGGCAGGCGCACCGTCTTGCTGGAAAACATACGGTTTTACACACGATACATTATCCATCCACGGCTTCACTACATCTGTGAGGCAAATATACTTCCTTTGTGATATTCACCCCTTTCTCAAAGAAATGTGGTGGCATGACATCACCCTCACTGGACACGACACTTAATACGTGAACATTTGCAGGAAATTTTGTTTTGGCCACAACTGGAACATCCTCAGGGTCATGGGCGAGCCACCGATCATTTCTCCTATTAATTTTTGCATCAACGGTAAAAATTTTTTTATCAGAAAAAAATTTGATGCGACCGGCACAATTGTTTTTTAACGAACACAACAGGAGGTTACAGCGTTCGACTCGCTTTACTATAGCAGCTTCGGAAAGCATTTGCCTCACTTTTATTATGTAAGACTTGTACCGAAGATCCTCCTCGACGATCAGACGCATCGTTTTTTTGCTCACACCGACGACCGATGACATTTTTCTAATTGACTGCCCAGGATCCTCCGAAATCAATTCGTGAGCACGTTTAACGATATCTCGTGTTTTGATAATACGCTCCTTTGAATGAGTCTTCCTGATTGGTGTTAGAGAACTTCCGTTTAACTTTTCCGACTCATATTTCTTGATTACATCGTATACAGTCGATCTCGGGTACCTGAAGAAACGAATGATTTCTATCGCTGTGCGGCCAGCGCAAATACTTTCGACAATCGCGGCTCTTCGGTTATATTCTGCGCTTGGTTTGGACATTGCGACTGTTATGAGGTTATAATTGTTTAATACATATTTCAAGTTATTTGGTTGCCAATCGCGAACTTTGCAATAAGTATAGAACGGCGGGAAATTTAAATTAAATTTTGTCCGGATTTTGGCGACGCACCCTGTATATGGAAGATCTTTATAGACGTAAACATAGTATTAATAACTTTAATAATCTGTAAAAATAATAATTATTAACAATGCAAGCAAATTTTTTCACGGATGGATTCCGACAAATCTATCGTACAACGTCCCTGGCACACGACGTCGCGTGGGCAGTAGGGTGGCCCTTAGCTATAGAGCTCGATTTTTTTTTTGATTTTTTTATCGCCTCACCCCCTAAAATTTTGACACTTGATGAAAAAATGATAATGTTAAAGTTTCAGCATGATTGGATAACAGGAACCCGTGCCGCAATCGAGTTGAAGTTTTGAAATTTGCACGATTTCAGGTTATCGTCGAATATGTTAGTGGCCTTTTATTTTACAAATATCAGTGAATATTTTATAATTAAAATATAATTTTTTATATATATATGTTAGCGCCAACGTATTTTGGAGGGTCGTCGGGGACAATTAGCCTGTGCTATTTTGCCTTTGGACGATTTATGATAGGGATAGCCTGCGTGAGGTCTAAGCGAAAGGTCGTTTATGAGAGTCCAAGTGTGGCGATAGATGATGGCTATTGACTTGGAGTCGTATGGTCATCAGATGTCGCAGGGCTGTGTGTTTTGTTAGTTCCTGAGATTGTAGAAAAGGACAGATAGTTTGTTATTACAATGCTAAGTCGAATAGGGACGTTGTTCCTGAAGGATCTGGCCACGCACTGGGGAGGCAGGGATGCCTTTGGTAAGAGGACTGAGTTTAACCTCTCGGCACTTACCCCAGCACCTTAATTGGGAACGCATCTCTTTTCGAAAAAGTATCTAACATATAATTTTAGTGTTAGTGTATAATTTTCAAAAATATACTGAAAATTACTGAATTTTATTGCTAATGTTAGTATGAATCTCATTCTGTAGTTGCTGAAGCGGTCATCTCGAATACGAAAACTAATCTCCTATTCAGTTAGCCATTAGAGATCTTATGTAAAATGAAATAAATATTTCGGTATTAAAAAAATGTATAGTAAGTGCTCTGCATGGTAGATATACAAAAAGATTCCCGGCAGTGGTGAATATTATCGAGTTTTACCTAATCAAGGGATCAGATAAGAAGTACGCTTTTTAAAAAATTTCAAAAAACATGGTCTAAGATTAATTTGTCAAATTTTAAAACAGGTATACAAGATTCTTATGTTTATGGAAAGCTCCAGGATGTAGAAAAAGAAGTAAATTTTTGTTTGTACCATTTACGACAAAAGCAGCCGAGGGATAATTACAAAGAATTTTTGGAGTTGATGATCATTTTTCTTGGTGGATCTCTTCCACGAGGAAATACTTTCCATGTTCCTGGAGCGTTTCATAATGATAGGTGGATAGCTAAAGCAATTTACGTGCTAAAAATTTAGTTATTCCGACAAGAATTTTTATTGGATAGTAACGAAATCATAGGGATAAGTGATATATGTATTCTTTTAGCTAATTTATACATTCTAGCCTGCATTAATGCACCAATTCCCGTAAGAGCGCCATTACAAGATCTAAAATTCCTACAAAATCTATACTTGTATTCTACAATTGATAATATTATTGCTAGAATAGGAATACGCAATTTTTCTCACCATTTATGATACCTTGTGTCTGAGAATGTGGCATTATCCTTTTTCGATGAAATAATACCATTGAACACAGACAGGAAAATGATTAAGGCTCTAAAAAATGATAATACGGAACATTCAGTAAAGAAACTTGTAATACTTCCGGAAAACGTACAAAATTATGTAAATATGAATATTGATAGCTTCATTTCTACTGAATCTAAAAAATGACTTAATAGGTACAATATACCTACAGATTTCTCAGAAAAAGACCCTTCCTTATGGAAAAATGATATTTCATATTAAAAAGGTTTGGAAATTGCAAGAAATTTAAAAGTAGTAAATCATACCGCTGAACGTGGTGTTAATTGAGAATTAGAAAAGCTTTTATCCTAATGAAAGCAAATCTACATTAACGCAGACTGTATATTAAACGTTACGTACAATTTAATAATAGGCTAATTTATAAGACATAACTGAAATTCCATTAAAGAATATTTTGCTCATAAGTATTTAAACAAAATTCGTTCATAAGTGCTAATACAATCGAGATTATTGGAAAATTTATCAACTTTTGTATAAATTATGTACAGCTCCCAGTTACCCAACCGTCACGTTCTCCGGTAACTTAAAAGCTACGTTACATTTGTGTGTAAATGTATTGTATGTAAATATGTATGTGTTGTAATTGTATGTAAACGCTAGTATTACACGTATAAAAAATTATATTTTCATTATAAAATATTCACTGATTCTTTTAAAATAAAAGATCACTAACATATTCGACGATAACCTGAAATCGTACAAGTTTCCAAACTTCAACTCGATTGCGGCACGGGTTCCTGTTATCCAATCATGCTGAAACTTTGACATTGTCATTTTTTCATCAAGTGTCAAAATTTTAGGGGGTGAGGCGATGAAAAAATAAAAAAAAAAAATCGAGCTCTATAGCTAAGGGCCACCCTAGTGCTTATGTTGTGCAATTATTAGAAAAAGACAGTGAAATAAATTGAGAGTTCATTGACCCTGCCAGGACATCAGCTGTTGATGCTCTGATCGGTGGATCTACCTGGAGACACAAATATTTTTTCCATGAATCAATGAGTAAGTGTTATTTAAGTTACTTCTGTATTTTTTAAATTAAACGTACGCAGCAATAGATTTATTTCACTTCAATAAGATACTGCATTAGATATTCTATTCCAGTTCGACCTCATTTCATGGCAAGGTACTCATTCGTTTTGAAATGTGAATTTATTCGTTAGCTTCATTAGAATAGTTGACAAAATTAATTTTCGTGAATTTATTCTTTTTCCTTTTTGAAGGCATAAAATAAATATAATATACTTCGTCTGGTTGTTGTAAACAACAACTAATTTGTTTATTTCTCATTCACGAGTTACGAAGAATTTAATATTATTCTTAACTTGTTAATTCATTGTTCGATTTAACTTTTACGTAATAGCTTCCTGTTATACCGACGTTATACCGACGTTATACCGACAGTATCGATACATTTGTTCACGACGACGATCGGCCGTCATATTCGAAGCTGTCGCTCACGCTGTCGCGCGACCGGTGTATACGCGCTCTCATTGGTCAGTGTTTTTTATTAATAATTCAAAAACTAAGCTTTAACCAGCATTTTGGTAAAAGAAAAAGTTGTTCAGAATTATTCCAGGTACCACCCCCTAAAATTCTGCCCACCAGTAGCCGAACACCCTGTATACAACCGTGAGCTTAATCTCTTTACAAAAAAGTTATCTCTAGTTATTAAATAATCGAATCTCCTTATGAGATATTTCTGTTCATCATAGGCCTTTATGGCCAATACTGATTTTATACTTTTACAGCCGTAAGGTCGGTAATTAGAACAGTGACACTTACAATAATTAGTGAAAAATCAATTAATGGCGTACGAAGAGGTAAAAAATGTCAAGAATATTGTAAAAGATTTTAAAAATAATGATATTTTTAATACAAATGCTGATTGCCCCTCTTCACAGGAGGTGATTTTAAATTATATTTCTAATAAGCATTGCTACAAACAACAAATTCCAAAAACACGTATCCTCTATTTTAGTCCATAGTTTACATAAACAAAGTTGCAAAAAAATAGATCAACATTTAGTACAAAAATTTAATAAAAAATTATAAATTTTCAAAATATTATTTAAATAAATAAAGTTTATTAAAATTTTTTACGCACAAAAATTTGGTATTTAAAGACCAACAATTTAAAAAAAAAAGCTTCCAATTATCTCCCTTAATTCCGGAGATATTTCCAAAAGTATGATTTCAGCCCTTATCTTTGAGGGCTATTTTCACCACTTCAATGTGAACGATGGCCAATAAAAAAAAAATACGTGTGAAATATTTTTTTGCGTTCTATATCATACTCAAAGCGCATCAAAATCGGCGTGTGTCGATTGAGTAATGTCTCTTGTTGGAACAGTTATGGCTTCAATTGGTCAGAAATGAAAAATGGACGCAAAGACTCACACATATTTTTTAACCGACTTCGAAAAAGGAGGAGGTTACTCAATTCGATCAGTATATTTTTTTTTTTCAACGGTAGGAATAATTGACTCGAACAGTCAACAATTAAACCGAAAACAATCATGGTGAGAAATCGTCTTGGGAGTAAGAGCGTGCGTATTCGTAATAACGGACGTCATTTTGAAATGCTAATTGGGTAATAAAACGTTAATGAAAAATGTGGATATCAACTAGCAAAGCAAGTAAACATAAGAGTTTGTATAAACATAAATAGAGATATTTACAATACGTTCGTACGCTGTGTCGACGAAGTGCCAGTTCATTATAATTTTGTATTATTAATTGTAACTCCTTAACAAAACATTTGAGAGCATATGTTCATATAACTTTTTCTCTTACTTTTGCGTGTAGGACACGCTGGTAAAGTTTCGCCGGAAAAAACTGGGACACCCTGTATGTATGTGCGCCGAAATTCGCGGATACATTGTGACGTTCATCACAATTCGTACTACCTCAGCCTTGGAAAAAAACGGTACGTTAGAGGATTGCTCGAAACACGATCTGTTTTAAATTAAATTCTCCATGAGATTCTATGATGAAAGATAATTTTCTGTTTCTGCACCGAAAAGTATTGAATAAATAACTCAAAAGTTGTATATATAATTTATTGTGGAAATTGAAAGCAGAAATATGAAACAAATATAAATGACAATATGGTAATATAATACAGTATGGTAATATGTACATATACTACCAGAGAGATATTGCTCAACTTCATGATTATAGCAAGTTCGGTCTGAGAAATCTCTATCGTCAGTTCGTACGACTTTGAAAATCTGATTTTTTTGTAGAAAAGCACTCCTTTTAAAACTTGTGCTTGAAAAAGTAATGGTGAGGATAAATTCTCTGATTAGTAGACTCTTAATTCGCTGATTGGCAAGAAGGTGATTGTCTTCTGAAGATTTTAGTTCTGATATACTAGATCTCTTAGGTGAGAAAATGTTATCTGTGACTCTTGGTAGATTATGAAACATTACTAGCGCTAAATGAGATATTAATGTCCGTGCAAACTGTCTAGGATTTTTTAACATGGATACAGTATTCACTCCGTAAATGTTACTTTTGCCGGTCTCGATTGTAACATTTACGGTAGAGGTCCTACATTTTTTGTAGTGTGCCGAACGTAGAAAGAGACAGCGATACAAAAGACAAGGAACGAGTTTCGAGCGTTCAGCAAACATGAAAGACTCGTGCGTGTTCTGTCTTTTAAATTTAAAAATTAAAATTCTTTATTTTTGGTTTTTCGTCAATGGAACTTTTACCATCGTATTTGTCTCGTTTTTCTGATTAAAATGACACCAAACACGATATGATTACGATCGTAATTACTTATGTAACAAGCCATAAAATTTTGGGATGTAACATTTACGGTAGAGGTGCGAATTCCTTCTAAAGGCTTGCTATACAAGTAATTATGATTTTAATTTTACCGTGTTTGGTACCATTTTAATCAGAATAAAAAAACGAGACGAATACGATAATCAAAGCTTCATTGATGAAACCCCAAAAATAAAGAATTTTGATTTCTGAATTTAAAAGACAGAAGACGCACGAGTGTTTCATGTTTGCCGAACGCGTCAACCTTCTGCTTCTCTTTCTTTTCCATTCGCCGTCCTCTTTTATGTTAAAAACTTCAATCACTCGTTACACACACTATTGTTAACGTAATTATATCATGTTTGGTGTCATTTTAATCAGGAAATCTAGACAAATATAACAGTAAAAGTTTCATGAAAAAATAGTAAGAAATAAAAAAATTACAATCTTTTCCTTTGCTAGCATTAGTTGTGTCTCACCGATAATCGATCCTCGTCGTTTTGGCGACCGATCGTGTTTCATTCTTGACTGATTTCGAGGGGGATCCCCCCAGTAGTGGGGATATAATTTTAACATTTACGGTAGAGATCTTTTTATTTATTAACATTTACGGAGTGAATACTGTATATTGAATTCTACGTATGCCTCCGTATCTCTGGTGGTGTATGAGTCAACATGTAGTCGCCGATTTTCTACTGTTTCTACAAACACGTCTTGTCGGCCGATAAAAAGCGTGAAATAAAATAATTTTAAGAAAAAAAATACGCCGACTTCGAAATGCACTAAAAAGTATAAAATAATTTCTATTTCCTAATGAAGTAATTTGTATTTCATTCAATCATACAATTACGTAACAGATATGAATGAAACTCGTTAGGTAGTATACTAAATACATTTCAACCTTTTCGGAGGCGGCGCATAATTAAAAATACTATACATTCTGTGACGTGGTATTTTATACCCGTCACAAGGAGCCTCCTCGGGAGACCGGACGGGTCATAGGTCGCCGTCAGATACCGTCTAGAGAGAGAACGAAGCGCGTATAATATCGTAAGAACAAATTCTGCCGCTATACTATTTTATATGTACCGCCGGAGAATGACGTCACTGTCAACGAAGGAGCGACGTACGTCGAGGGAAAACGCTGCTGCTCTACCGCTACCCCGCTCGGATCCTCCGACAGACGAAGAGAGGCAGCGGAGTAAGAGGAGAGAACCCAGCGAGAAACCGACGTACGCCGAAGGAAAGTGCCGATTCCCTGCCGCTTCCCCGCTCCGGCCCTACGATAGAAGAAGAGAGGCTGCGGAGACGGAAGAAGCCCTGCCGAAGAAGACTTCGTCAGAATTCGGAAACTCCGGCAGAGGGTGGGGGTAGGCTACGAGGTGTCCTAATACCGGCGCAAGGGCTCGCGGATCCCTATTCTGTATCTGGCAATTGCCGAGTGCTTTTTTGTTACGTTTTCTATTATCGATCCGAGAGGAGAAATCCCGATTCCGCTGCGACCTGTGCCTGGACACCTTGGTGAGCCCCTCCATTACCGTGTTATATTTGTAAAAGAGCGCGAAATCGAGATCGTCATATCGTGGGTTGTAGACCACCTGGCTTGCCATTCACGGGCAGGTTCTGCAAAGTGTGACCGGAGTGGCTTTGTATCGTAGGGAAATTAGCTTAAGTTAGAAGGGTAAAGAAACCCGGGGGCCCCTGTCCGGGACGGTCGCGGATCCCGACGTCCGGACCTTTTTCGTGTCGTCGAGAGATCGCTTCTCGATCTCTCGAATCGCCACTCGGCCGGATCACCGAACCTGTACCGGGGAATGGTACAGCGTAAGCTACAATTAAAGTATCGTCTCGAGTAGGCCTTTGCCAATATTGTACCCTCCCACGTCTCGATTTCGCGAACTCTTGGTACGGGAGTAGAACGTAAAGTGCATGTTTGTCGTACCGGACATTTCGTGTTTGTCGCGTAACTTCTCGCTTTCTCTCTCTAGACGGTCGCCGATACAGAATCGTTCCGCATGTAGAATTAAATCGCGTCTCGTATAAAACTAAGTGCGTTAGATTCCGTTGCGTTTAGTATAATTGCGTTACGTCGCGTCTCGTCGCGTTTCGCCGCGTTGCGTTCCGTTAGAATAATTGCGTCGCGTTTGGTTAAGTATTTGCGTTGCGTTTCCGTTAAATTAGTTGCGTCGCGTACCGTTCCGGGAATCGAGGAAATATCAAAGATTGTATTCCGCTTAGGAACTTGCATATTTCGCTTCCGTGGTTAAAATCTCGCGGAGATCGTATCTCGGCCTTCCGCCGAGAGCGTTACGATTAAATCAAATTCCGATACTGGATTACACTGTACGCCTAGGTTATTTAGATTTTAAATAAAACACCGCTGTTAACAAATACCGCTAGATTGAGGTTTCTCGCGAATTATCCCGAATCACGTACTCTCATCCGCCTCCGCGTTTAGCTCCTTTACCCTTAAAGAATCCCGCCACTCTACCATTGCGTTCGGATACTGAGCTACCGAGCCGTTCCGCCGCCGATTCGAATCTTCCGCGTTTTTCCGGGATTGACAGAAACGGTTTTCACATCTTTCCGCTCTAGAGTCTCGTTTCGCGTCTAAGTTCCTTATCGCGACGCTGAGAAGCGTCTGGCGCCCAATTATCAAATTAAATAAAGCGATATCGAACGGATTCGGATCGGGCGCCGAAGTGCTACGCGCGCGCGAATCCGCGGAGGCGCCGCGACGGTCATCGTCGCGGGCACAGTCAGGAAGGGCCGACCGAGAATTCGCGGGCGAAGCGGGGTCGCGGGCCGTTACCGAGCTAGCCGCGAAATACCGTGTAGCAATTCTATACGCACTAGCACCTATTTCGCGGCGAGCTGTCGAGTTATATGTATGTATAGACAAAAAAACAGCTATACAAGCTTTGCTTATGTTCGGCTGTCCAAAGGTTGACATGTTCAAGAAAATCTTTTAATTTTGCGCCGCTTCCGAAAAGGTTGAAATGTATTTAATATACTACCTAACGAGTAAATTGGTTTCATTCATATCTGTTACGTAATTGTATGATTGAATGAAATAGAAATTACTTCATTAGGAAATAGAAATTATTTTATACTTTTTAGTGCATTTCGAAGTCGGCGTATTTTTTTGTCTTAAAATTATTTTATTAGCTTTTTCATGTTATATTTTTAATTTTCTTGTTATAGGTTTTGTAAAAGAGCGCGAATGGTAAGAGCGAATGAACGATGAGTGCGAGAGAAAGAGTGAGAGAGCGAGTAAGAGAGAGTGAGAGGGAGAGACAAAAGTGCGAGGCAGTAGAAATCTAGGAGATTCAGACAAAAGCAGACCGTCAATAGAGACGACGTAAACGAATAGATTCCTTTTAGTTTCCTTATTAAAATATATTTACATTACAAGTCTCAGTTTAATTTTCTTTCTTAGTTTTCTGTTCGTTTCCTCCCCGTTTTCTCTAATATTCTTTTTTGTAATACTTTTAATATGGGTTATGTTACGTGATATTATCCACAATAGTTCCAGTATTATGTTAAATGCTACCGCATGTACTATTATATACAATTTCTTTTTATTTCATGGATATAGAAATGTATAACGATAATTCAAAACATTTTTGCATCAGAAGCTAATGCATTAATGTCACATTTTGATAATTATTCATAATTATTTCAAATCTATTTTATAATAAGACGAATTAATAGCCGGCAAGAGATAATGTGCTATATTATTTTCTGTTATCTAAATTCGGTGCAATATGATTTCGTTATTACGATTATTAGAAAATAAACTTTTAAGAAATTGCATGGGTAAACGCGTAGAGTCGGCGACTTGTGGTTCCGAGTTCGATTCCCGGCAACCGACACGAATTTTTTCTCTCCGATTCCATACTATTGTATCGTAAGTGAGATCCGACGATTCTGATAAATTATAAAGAATAAAAAATTCCGTTGGATGCGTTTGAGCAAAACACTTCAAAAATTATTACAGTCTTGATTTGTAATAAGCAACTCGCTCGGGTCTGGCGAGTTGCTTGTTACGAATCAGATATACAGTGGATATTCTATATAAGCAAATCTTTCGGGAGTGAGGTTTTGCGTATATCGTACAGGTCCTACATTGATTGATGTCTTGCCGAACGTAGAAAAGGACAGAAGAGAAAAATATCACGGTCGCCGTTTGCGTATATCGTAAAGGTGCTACATTTCGAGCGAAGGAGACTGAACGTAAACAAACAGTGACCTACTAGAAGGACACTCCTAATACAAGAATAAAACTTTTTTATTTTTGACTTTTTCGTTACCAAACTTTTACCAATTAATTCTTGACATTTTTCCGATTAAAATGAGACCAAACATGACATACTTCGGGACATATTTACTTGTAATTTCAAGTGTTGCGCGTACATCGATGATTTTACTCTAATAAGATATTGCAAGTAAAGGGTCTCGGCGCATAAGATACACTTTTTGGCCCCGAAAAAAAAAATTCAAAAAAACCATATGGATCGTGTAGCCTGCTTCGAGTAGACCACGCGTACCCATGTTTGGCGTTCCAAATCACCGTCGTCGCTCCAGAAGAGGAGGAAATGTCTCCCGAGCGGTCGAAGTACATCGGACATACGGCGACTTGAAATGCTCATATCCCACCCGCGTTTAGGGCTACAGAGCTAATCGAGTGTTCTTTGGAAAGCTGGAGAAACGTACTTTCTGATGCGTGTATCAAGTATTAAGAAAGCAGCGATGAAGATGCTACCGAGTGGAGGAACTGAAATTCATTGATTGCACACAAATGCATTCGACGGACCACTCCAGCTACACGCTCAATGTGTGCCCCCCTTCGAGGCGAACAAAATGCGATATCCCAATCGAAAATCCATTGGGGGCCCGATACTTTAATTTCGAAAAAACCGTAGATGGTCGCACCCGATTTTACAAATTTCGCACACCTACCTCCATATAAGCATGAGAAAGCCGTTCTGGAAGCACTTAAGCCTCGCTGTCACTCCCTTCTGCTTCCGTTTCTTCTCCGGATGGTACTAAGAGCTCCGTTAACTGCGCAGCCGGGCGCAGGATCTGCGGGAGGTACCGAGCATGAGCCAAGTAGAAGATGGCAGCGGCCACATGTGAGCAGCAGCCTACTGTCCGGTTTCCATTCGGGCACTCACACCAATATCACCGAATTCCTTCAACCTGGTCCATTTTCGGTTCGTAATGAATATAGTGCCGGTAAGTTTTTGCGTTCACGTGTCGCGACTTGATTTCTAGACGGACGATGTTCGGTGTTTCTTTTACAAACATCATGAAGACATTGTTGGTGTCGATTTGATATGGGCCCAAGGTCAATAGCAGTAAGTGGTCTCGAGTCAGTTTCGGGAAATCGGTCAGGGTGGTAGCCGAAGTAGGTGGTGGCAATAGAGCGCAGAAGCACACTTCTGTAACGGACTTCGGCCACCACCCTGTCCGATTTCCCGAAACTGACTCGAAACCGCTTACTCCTATTGACCTTGGGCCCATATCAAATCGACACCAACAATGTCTTCATGATGTTCGTAAAAGAAACACCGAACATCGTCCGTCTAGAAATCACGTCGCGACACGTGAACGCAAAAACTTACCGGCACTATATTCATTACGAACCGAAAATGGACCAGGTTGAAGGAATTCGGTGATATTGGTGTGAGTGCCCGAATGGAAACCGGACAGTAGTCTGCTGCTCACATGTGGCCGCTGCCATCTTCTACTTGGCTCATGCTCGGTACCTCCCGCAGATCCTGCGCCCGGCTGCGCAGTTAACGGAGCTCTTAGTACCATCCGGAGAAGAAACGGAAGCAGAAGGGAGTGACAGCGAGGCTTAAGTGCTTCCAGAACGGCTTTCTCATGCTTATATGGAGGTAGGTGTGCGAAATTTGTAAAATCGGGTGCGACCATCTACGGTTTTTTCGAAATTAAAGTATCGGGCCCCCAATGGATTTTCGATTGGGATATCGCATTTTGTTCGCCTCGAAGGGGGGCACACATTGAGCGTGTAGCTGGAGTGGTCCGTCGAATGCATTTGTGTGCAATCAATGAATTTCAGTTCCTCCACTCGGTAGCATCTTCATCGCTGCTTTCTTAATACTTGATACACGCATCAGAAAGTACGTTTCTCCAGCTTTCCAAAGAACACTCGATTAGCTCTGTAGCCCTAAACGCGGGTGGGATATGAGCATTTCAAGTCGCCGTATGTCCGATGTACTTCGACCGCTCGGGAGACATTTCCTCCTCTTCTGGAGCGACGACGGTGATTTGGAACTCCAAACATGGGTACGTGTGGTCTACTCGAAGCAGGCTACACGATCCATATGGTTTTTTTGAATCTTGTTTCCTGGGGCCGTTAAGCGCTCAGACCCTATAACTCAAATTATGTCGTGTTTGATCTCATTTTAGTCAGGAAAATGTCACGAATATGATGGAGAAAGTTATATAAAAAAATGAATGAAAAATAAAAAAATTACCAATGCTTCAGTATTGCAAACAATCGAACAGACTTTTGATCTTTGCCGACTGCCACGATCGTAGCGTCTCTTTCTTTTTGACTCGCTACCCTCATCGACGTGAGAAACTTTTATAGTCAATTAAACCAGTAAATAAAGTCCAAATTATACCGTGTTTGGTCTCATTTTAATCGGAAAAATGTCAAGAATTAATTGGTAAAAGTTTGATAACGAAAAAGTCAAAAATAAAAAAGTTTTATATTTGCATTGGTATTGTCTCACGGATACACTAATACCCGGGTCACGTTACATTTCCCGGCGAGCGAACCTCGGGCGTCTCGAGGGGTCTTCCCCCCAGTGGTGGGGATAACATTTTTGCTTATATCGGAAAGGACATTTTTGCTTATATGGAATGAACACTGTACTATTCGGCTTGCCTTTGTTCCCGAGCGCGACGACAATAGCGGTAAACTATAAAGTAATCGGTCGAGCAGAGATGTTATTCTTTAGACAAGGACAGAACATAACATTCTTTCCCTTTTTAATACAAGTAAAATTTCTTGAATGGAACATGCCTATGTATAATATACCGGATCCGTAACAAGCAACTGGCCAGACCCGAGCGAGTGGCTTATTACGAATCAATGTAGAATTAGATGAACGGACGACAGAATCGCTATGCATCAGAGTGAGAAAACAATACATATGTTCTGTCCTCTTTCCATTATACTGTTCGGTCGACCGTGAAAATTTATGACTTCTTCGGTTTCGCGGACCTCTCACTCTTTCTCGGATCTCTCACTCAGCAGCCGACTTCAAACAAAGAAGAGGGGATAGAAATTTGCTTGTTACGAATCACAAAACTGTTGCTTGTTACGAATCAATACTGTACATATAAGGTTTCTCAAATACAATTCAGAGAATCTTTATTCGAAAGAATGAAAAATATATTACGCGTCGTTCTAAAATATGTCGTTTCAGAAAACAAAAGTATTTAATATAAGAAAAACAACAAAATAAAATTCACGCACGACTTTATTTTTTAATCTCTCACGTTCGACTCTTACGCTCGACTCCTCAATTCATTCTGACTACACAATACACTTCTTCCCCGAAATTTAATCATACACGCATTCCTATTACGACGAACTGTCATCCGATCCAAACACTCTTCATTCATACTGTAATCGATCCAAATACTCTTCATTCGCACCTCGCTTTGATTTATACCGCAGAAACATTCTTATCTCGCACCCCACACTTATAACAATACTGCTTATCGCGAAAAAGTATACGAAATATAAACAGAACATGATGCGATTCAAAATATTTGAGTATTTGTTGGATTTATTCAACACAATAAGTGTTGCCTTCAGCAAAAATCATCGGGTCGTAAACTTTCACTGACGTTGGAGTTTCGACTCAAGAGGTTGCACATGTTTGTTTTCACCATAGGACCCATAGGGTCTATAGATTCGTAACGGATTTTTTCCTTCCACGATTTTCTTATTCTTACGGTTTTCGTTGACGAGTAAAGACGTACCTTTCAGAGCTTCAGAAGTATAATTAAAGTTTCTGTTAAAATATAATTGAAAGTATTATTACTTTATCTCACCGCCTATTTCCTATAGTATTTTTAATTCGTTATCAAATGAATAATGTAATTTACGTGGTAATTTAATTGGTATACATAAATGCATACATGTACATTTAGCAGAACAGTCGAATTATATGACGAGCGCAGTTCTGAAAACTATGTACAGTTATCGACCGTTTCGTATTTTTATCGACGCTGTATGTAACTTGGCCAAAACGGCCAAAATAGGTGAAAAGTACTACGAGCGCTACTATCGGATAGTCCTTGAACTATATTTCACGGCTAATGGCCATCTTGTTTGCCTAGATCAGCGTCTGTCTCACTCATGCACCCTCGAAAATTCGACTTTATTCTGTACATATTATTTATTACTACCTAAAGCGACCAGAGTATTCTGTAGTGAAGTCCACTGATGGGTGCTGTACTCATAAAAACTTCATTTTTGCAATATTCGAGCGTTAAAGTTGAATCTACGAAAATCGACTTGTCTCTTTCATACCAATGCGATGTGCGAAGGAAGCGGGGCGAAAATGAAGTTTTTACGAATACAGCACCCATCAGTGGACTTCACTACAGGGTGCTCTGGTCGTTTTAGACAGTAATAAATACTCTATACTGAATAAAGTCGAATTTTCTAAGGTGCAGGAGTGAGATAGCCGTTTATGTAAACCAGCAAGATGGCCGCAGCGAGACACTCTCCTTAAACGTGGGGATTCGCGGGCGATCTTTACATATCGAACAGACAGTCAACTGTTGAATCTGGTGTGGGTCGAATCGGAAATCGGAAGGTATCGTATAACGTAGAGTTCCATGAATAGTTTAATGCAGTTCGGATTATAATCTGAGTTATAACATAGTCGCGAGTGGCGTACCGCATCATTGTGATTTCTAAATCACGCAGTATTGTGGTGATACTGCGCTATCTACACGCCATGCACTACTATTGAGGAGACATTTCGCTCTTAACACGCCATGCACAACACTATTCCAGTGAGACACTGTACTCCTCGAATAGATTGATTCTATTCATTAAAGTCAATGAAGATCATACTTCGGTATTCGGATCTTACAACAATCAATCAAAATGATAAACCAAATAATCAGACACAATTACATACATAAGGTGAAGGGGGTAAGTTCGTAAACGGGGCAAGTGCATATACAGGCTATTTTTATTACAATATGAGCGAAATTTCTCCATTTAGGATGTTTGTTTCCTTGTTTTTTTCCACTATATTCCCTTTTATATTTCAGCTAAAAATACTTGTTTGCAGTATAGAGTATTTGCATGATGCAGGTAAAGGCATTTTATAACAGACTTGTTAATAATTCTGCTCTTGTCCCATTGGACATGAAATAAAGTTTCAAAGTATTTAACTTCAAGTTACGCTCTTATCCTATTTTCAGGGAAAGTACAGAGTAGTTGACATTTTAAACAATTTCCTATTAAAATCAAAATGTATAAGGAAAATTAAGGTCCTAGTTAATATTAATTAAATGGTAGTAATTGTGCAAAATGTTCGATATCGACAGCGTCAAATATTTACATAGCGGACTGAAAATACTTACGTTTAAATACCAACTGTAAAAAAACCAGTCTGCACTTACCCCACTTTACCTTATTATAAACGGGAATCGCTTACACTTTCGCCGTGCAATCATGAACAAACATACATATCAAGTGTTCTTTTTTGTCTAATTTATTTTTTATTCACTCTCCTCCCCAATCATATCCGAACAATAATTAAAAGCACGAAATATCTCCATGTTGGAAAGATTTTGACGATACGAGTTTGGGGTAAATCTTTGAAAAATATATCGAGAAATATCACTTTTATATTTTATACATTAATTCAGATATTAATTTAAATAGCTGCCTATATCGCTTAATATAGCTGACAGTTTTAGCTGTCCAAATTTACCTGAAACCAAATAACTAAAGAAAATTTTAATAAGACACTCACCGCTTAGACTCTTAGAACAACTATGACACTCTTGTAATATGTTTTTATTCACGTGTCCCACGGAGTGATAAGACTCATGCTCATCTAAATATTTGTCTTATCTGCTGCTCTTTACGAATGCATCGTCGGTTTTCGGAATGCTGTTTTCAGTTTTGGAAGAGTGATTAAAGATGACACACAGTGAATGTAATTAGTTATTTAATCTTGAAATTAATTTTCTAATATAGCTATCAGTGCATAGTTTAGTTCTTTTTCGAGTTACTGCTCATTATTTACATAATTTATGCAGCGCATATCTACTATATGTGATATAATGTAAGCATACAGTATGCATTTATACAGACAATTCACAATTTTATAATAGAAACATGAGTCATCAGCCGATAAGTGATAATGTACAGTACTTGTACAACAACATGTTTTTTATTATTATGTTAATCTTCTAGAACTGCGTGCTGAAAGCGTGCAATGCAACTTTCATTTTCGAACATAGTGAGGCTCCTGAGGCGATCCGATCTGCATTTGTTCATGTGTCTGTTAGATTGGCTGTACTACGCTATAGATTACAAATTTAGATTTTAGGACTTGAAATTTTAAGAGTAGACTCGTGAGACACTCTAAATTTTCTCTACAAAGGGTCTAGCCAGATAAGGTAGTCAAATGTGCCCTTGAGTCAAATGAGAAACCCAATACGTCAGTCGATAGGATATCCAAAAAAAAAACATCTCACACCAAGTTTCAACCCCTTATCTCACCTGTGGAAATAGTAAAAGGGAAAAAACGAAATATCGGTTTTTGGTCCACTTTGTCTATTTACTTTCGTAAAAAAAATGTTGAAAAAATTCTGAAACATTGAGGTCCTTGTAGCGCATATTATAGAATGTTTTCAGATTTTTTGATCGCAAATTGTAGTTGTAAAAAATCAAAAACCGAAAAAAAATCCGAAAAAATGCGAATTTTTAGCGAAGATGTCGGAGCACTACTTTTACATTAATATGGTAGTTACATGTTAGCATAACTAATATTCTCTAATTTTTTCAGATTTTTCAGTGAGGTGCGCCGTAGCTAAAAAAATCAAAAACCGCTACATTCCTTTAAAACAGTACTTTCCGCTTTGAATTAGCGTGCCTTTTTTTGTCAGAATATACAGGGTGTCCCGTAACTAGTGTTACTCCCTGAAAGGGGTGGTAGAGGACGTCATTCTGAACAAGATTTTCCTTTGCGAAAATGGGGTTTGAAGCTTCGTTTTTGAATTATTAAAGAAAAACACGGACCAATCAGAGCGCGAGGATTTCGCGCGTCGAGAAGCGGGAGCGACAGCTTGAAGTCCAGCGGCTGAACGCGAACGCGATCAAGAGTCTTTGCCTCGGAACAGTCTAAACATCCAACGCGAAGTCTTTACATCGAAACTCAGTTAAATAACGAACAGAATAATTAAAAGTATTGTTTATTTATTCATTCATCATGAGGGAGGAACGAAATTAATTATGCGTAATTAATGCAAGTTATGCAAATGAAATTTATTGAATATTGCCATTCGTTATCGATGAAGAATGTGAAATTAAATATTGAAAATTTTTTATTTTACTTCTAACAATAATATTAGTCAATGAATTTACTCATTTTAATGAAAAATAATTATTCAGTTCGCAAAAAAAGAGTTTCAATTTAATATCTAATAAATGTATTAACCGGTCTACCTTACATTCACAGGAAATTTATTAAAATAGCACTCACCCATTGTTTGAAAATAATCCTGTTTGAAAATAATCCTTCAATGAAAGCGTTGGGGGTCCTGAGTCGTCCCGCTGATCATGACCTGCCGTAACATCGGCACCGTATACCACAGCTGACAGCACTCAGAGGTCACTGCACTGACTTCAGTTCACAATACGATCATTTTCACTGTCATTTTTCAGCAAATCTTTTCAACTGCTTTCTTCACGCCGCGGTTCGCGTTTGTAAAGCGAAAATTCACTCACGGTTCCCGAGTCAGTCTATCGAAACAACCCATTTTTTAATAAACGAGAAACATTATCCGCGTTATATCGCGTTTGGTCTCATTTTAATCGGGAAAACGTCACCAATATGTTTAAAAGATTTTAACACGCTTCTGCCCAAACGGTAAAGCGGCACTACTTTTCGCGACCATTCTCGTGCGGAACGCGAAACACAACTGCCGAACAGAATATGCAGGCGTTTTTCTAAAACAGTTGAACGTTCTTGACGCGGCGACGAGCCGTGCTATTGCGAACGTTTCTGGAAAAATACTACACAACTGAATATCTACGACACGATATTACCGATGTATTGTTATGGGTGTAGTATTTTTCCAGAAACGTTCGCAATAGCACGGCTCGTCGCCGCGTCAAGAACGTTCAACTGTTTTAGAAAAACGCCTGCATATTCTGTTCGGCAGTTGTGTTTCGCGTTCCGCGAAACTTCTGTGGTATACGGTGCCGATGTTACGGCAGGTCATGATCAGCGGGACGACTCAGGACCCCCAACGCTTTCATTGAAGGATTATTTTCAAACAGGATTATTTTCAAACAATGGGTGAGTGCTATTTTAATAAATTTCCTGTTAATGTACGGTAGACCGGTTAATACATTTATTAGATATTAAATTGAAACTCTTTTTTTGCGAACCGAATAATTATTTTTCATTAAAATGAGTAAATTCATTGACTAATATTATTGTTAGAAGTAAAATAAAAAATTTTCAATATTTAATTTCACATTCTTCATCGATAACGAATGGCAATATTCAATAAATTTCATTTGCATAACTTGCATTAATTACGCATAATTAATTTCGTTCCTCCCTCATGATGAATGAATAAATAAACAATACTTTTAATTATTCTGTTCGTTATTTAACTGAGTTTCGATGTAAAGACTTCGCGTTGGATGTTTAGACTGTTCCGAGGCAAAGACTCTTGATCGCGTTCGCGTTCAGCCGCTGGACTTCAAGCTGTCGCTCCCGCTTCTCGACGCGCGAAATCCTCGCGCTCTGATTGGTCCGTGTTTTTCCTTAATAATTCAAAAACGAAGCTTCAAACCCCATTTTCGCAAAGGAAAATCTTGTTCAGAATGACGTCCTCTACCACCCCTTTCAGGGAGTAACACTAGTTACGGGACACCCTGTATATTAACACGTTGGCTACCGTGGGGGTCACCGGTGACCGGCACTCGACTTGGCTACAGCGCCGTGGGGGTCACCGATGACCGGCGACGCGACCAATAGTTACAATACATAAATAGAGTAAATATTGATACTGATCAAATTTTAAATAATACCATGGTTACTATAATGGTTTGAAGACCCCCACCATGAAAAATGCATTAAACATGATTATACAACTTATATTATCTGCCGTAAATATTGTTTCAACATAATATGCACCGCATAGTAAAAAATTCATGGCGGCGCCATGGGCAAACCACGTAAAATGCGCGCGGCAGTCAACGTGTTAAGTAATTTTAGGTAGATTCATATTCATAATTAATACAAATGATATTGTTCGGAATCGTTCGAACACGCTAGAACGCACTGCGAATAGGTAGTGTCAGCACACTCAGTTGAGAAAAATGCCAACTAATTAGCGTTCGGGCATGCGCCTTACCCACCGAAATTTTTCAAGATTTTTGTCGAAACCGTTTTTCGAATACAGTCGTTGACGAACCGCTAACCGCATAACCGAACCCAACCATTGTTTCTTTATCAATCTTTATTATCTTCGTATCGTTACAGTTAATTGTTCGTTCTGTTATTTACGTGTTTGTTAAATAAACTGACAATCAATTGAGTTACGAGTAGTGTCCAAAGTTTTTTTTTTTTTTTTATTGCAAATTTCACCGGATTGCCCTCGAAAATCCAATCTTAAAACAGTTGATCAGCCCTTGCTCAACCCCATCATCCAACAGATATATTAGTTAAAGAAATAAAATTCATTCATTAATTAATTTTACGTTGTAGTCGGTTATATACCTGAACGTACGATAATCCTTCAACTAAAGAATTGGTTAAAAGGTTAAGAGTCATTCGTTCAGTGACCTCCGAACAGGTACTATCGTCTGAAACCGTAGTGCGTCCATAGCAAGGTCAGTTTGCCGCGTGTGCAATCACAGTGGCGAAGCGCAAAGTTGCTTCACTCACACCATTAAAAAGTGACAGTGCAAACAACCAGTTACAATTAAAAAATAGTGAAAACAAAATAGAAGTAAATTCCCTCAATAGCCACGTGGCTTAGCCACGGGGAAAGAAATTCCAATAGACCGTATCACCACACTTAAGCAGCACTTCGAAGAAATGGCAGACAAGGAACCTCCCTCGGAGGAAACTCTGCAAAAGTTAATTAAAAAAGAAAGAAGAGGAATGGAAATAACTGAAGTCCTACAAAAAGAACCCACCAAAAGGAAACAGCAAACGCAGCAGAAAACGGTCACCAAACTCGTAAGAAGCAACAGCCTGACACAGGAAGCCACCGCAGGAGCCGATACATTCAGAAGAGTACCAGCAAAAAAAAATCCAACAGACGATATCCTAGAGGAATTAAAAAAACAAAATGAAGAGCTTCGCAAATAAAACTCCGAGCAAAGGGAGTTAATCAATACCCTACTAAACAGGCTAAACGTCACGGTTCAAGCCGCAGCAGGTAGCAAAAAGGATCCGCCAACCTACAAACGGGAATTTCCAGCAATTTCAAGTGTTCCGAGTAACGAGACTCGCTAAGCGAAGGTACCACCACCCCAACAAAAGGAGGCATTAACGTCACCGGCACACCACGAGACATCACAGCCCAGGTCAGCATCAGTCCCGACATCATTCCCGAATTCCAATTCGGTTTCCGTAGCAAAACCTCCACGATTCATGCCATAAACAAACTTACCTCCGACATAAACGAAGCCCTTAATAAAAACCTATGCGTAGGAGCATACCTAATAGACTTGGAAAAGGCCTTTGGCACAGTATGGCACGAAGGGCTCCTATTCAAATTAGAGAAATGTAAATTTCCTCCATACCTCACCAAAATCATCTGGAGTATGATACAAGGCAAAAAATTCACGCTAAGAGAAGGAAATTACAAATCTTCTAAATCATTCTCCGTAGCAAACGGGCTCCAACAAGGCACAATCCTCTCGCCAATTTTTTTTAATATATACACAGCCGCACTACTAAAACTATTCGCTCTAAACACAAAGGACCTAAAAGCAATAGCCTACGCAGACGATTTAATTATATACTGTATAGACAGAGACTCAACAAAAATTCAACATAAACTACAACCCCTTTTTGAAAAAATTAACCCTTTCCTTACGGCAGTCCGCGCCGCGAAGTGTGTACTTTGCTCGTCAGTAGTCTTCGATATTCGGACTAACGTTTTTCAACGCTACTTTGTGATTGTCTTGTATGTACACTTTTTTAAGAGCTACATAACAATTGTTTCATCGTATTATAGGAAAAACATGAAAATGAGTATATTGTATGAATATTCAGTTATTTACATATAACACCCGTACACACAGGTCGTCGCGCGGTCGCCGCCTATAGCCAGCACCCGTACACACAGGCCGTCGCGCGGCCGCCGCCTATAGGCGGCACCCGTAATGAAAGGGTTAACTCCTTTTATGCAAACTGGAAACTTAAAATCAATGCAAGCAAATGCGAATCAATATTGTTCCACCCAATCCTTAAAAACACCTGCACAAACACCACGCGAAATTGGAAAAAATTCCAACTGAGGGAATCAACAAATTCCTCAACACTCATCCTAAACAAACAATCAGTGAAATATCTCGGACTAACATTGGACATCCGCCTAAAATACTTTACTCATCTGGACATTCAATTAGCCAGAGCGAAAGCTACCTTTAAATCCCTATCAAGGATATTCTTTTCCAAACATCTAGACAGAAACATAAAAACCCTATGCTACACCACAATGATACGCCCAATCATAATTTACGCATGTCCTGTCTGGTATAACATCCCCAACTACAAAATGGAAGATCTAAGACTATTCGAGAGACGCTTTTTAAGAACCTGCCTCAAACAGAAAACCTGTAGAAAAACTATAGGTTCCAATTATAAGAAAAACTACAGAAACTCCATCCTACTGAACACGGCAAATATCCCACGCATAGACAACCACATCATCAAATTATGCAGGAACTATTTCTCCAAATCACACAAATCACCTGAACACCCCCTACTCACAGAACTCCTTCAGAAACTACACGCCAACAAGCAATATATAATAAAATCAATGATCACCGTTTACACACCACCCGAGATCTTCCCATGCCTAGATCGCAACGGTTTCATATTCAGCGCAAACAACATACCATTATTATATCACGTCCAAAGAGACGTAAATACAAAATCAGTAAAATTTATCCCATCACCAAACCACTTCCTCACCTTACTGAAATACTGCATACAGATCTCCCTCAAAGATAAAAATGAAAGTCCTAAAAACGACCAAAAGTACTGGTGGCTGCAAAATTAAAGCGCACAGAACATCCCCCACATAACCCCAGCGGACTTAATCACACACCCCAACCCAAACCAGCGTAACAATACACAAATGTAAATATGTAGATTTGTAAATAATTCAGCCCTAGTTTTAGTTTTTATTTATACTTTAAAGAATAGCGATAAGCTGTATAGATAGTTTGTAAGCTAGATTTTTAAATTTTTCCAAACTGTTGCACCTATCCTTAACGCCTTAACACTAGAAATACCGACGATTGACATATACCTACTTCTACCGGAGGGGTCAAAATGACTTGTTTCTTAAATTACTAAGACATTTAAGAAAAAACAGCAATTTTTACGTTTTTATATATTTTTTTAATTCTGTGAACAAAAATTGAATATAATCTGAATAATAATAGTAATATAATAGCAATAATTTATTGCTATTAATAATTTATTGTTTGATGGAAGGTATTCACTTGTACTTTCAACTAGATCACTTTCATCATACTCTGTATCGGAACAATTTTGTTCCAAATTATTTATTGCTTTCAATAATTTACTCCTTCGTGAAATTTTTCCCATTGTTTCTTTCGAAGTAATTTTATGGGTTCTAATATAATATTTCAGCAGTTTGCAATATGATTTGCACAAACATATACTTCTAAAACTTTACAGAGTATAGTTGTATAGCGAATATAGTTGTACTGAGAGTTGTGTTTCACTGTTTCTGATAGACGACTGAGTTGTATATGGCAGCGTTTCTGATGATCGACTGAAAGTAATCTGAGGGAACTTGACTGAAGTAAATACTACAAGTAATGACCAAGCGCAAACAATTCAAGCCGTGGGAACAACACTTTTTTGGTTGTTGACAGATCTTTGAGTTTGAAATATTTTCTTTTACGACTAGATGATAAATTGCTGTGTATCTTACAGATTACGTGCCACAAAAATTTCCACGATACAATAGAACAGCACCGAAAACCTATGTTCCGTGGGGGGTCAAAATGACTTATCTCGGTATATGTAGGCATACTGCATACAAATTTACAACAAAATGATAAAAAAAAAGAAAACTGCTTTACAGAATTAATTGTATATCTTAGAAAAAATCGTGCAAAATTTTCAGAAACAAAATGTACCTGAAATGAGTTATAATTATAAGAAATGTCAAATAAGTCATTTCGACCCCCTTGGTACTTCTAGTGTTAAAAAAAAAAATACGGCTAGGTGCCCCAAAGAAAAAATAGACAATCAATTATTCCTCTAAGATACCATTAAGACCCACACGCATCCAAACCAAAAAGCACCCAAATAATTTAAGTCGTGAAGCGCATTCGTCATAAGACTACGCTAATTTTATGTAACTTAAATGTATGTAACTGTTGGCTTGTTGAATAAATGAACTTTTCAAAAAAAAAGGAGGTTAAGAGTCCTGCCTCGAAATCTCTGCATTCTTATTTGTCGCAGGTTCGAACCCGTTGGACACTTGGTTTTTTCCATGTTATATTTTTGTTTCTTTTGTGATAATATTAATATAGATTCAAAGTATTTTTGATTTGACATCGAAGAAGCATACAGCAACTGCAACGGTACATCCAGGAAGGCGACTGTGCGCAATAGTTCGACGACGCACCGCCCTGGACGAAATAAAAGCCGTGCAGATATGCAAATTCAAGGACATCGACGCTGCAGCTAGAGAAAGCATCTTATCAACGCCGATACCATTCCTTTGTTACATGAGTTTTTGGTTCTTTCGTCTCAGTTTGCGTTGAAATAGTATAGAATGGAATCCCTCAAAGCATTGGTAGTCGAACGCGAGGCGATAAAATCAAAGCTGACGCGATTTAGGAAATGCGTAGAAACGTCAGTCATGGAAACAGATGTATCAGTATTTGAGAAACGCGAACGGGCTAATGAGGGTTTGTATGATAAATTTGACAACGTTCAATCGCGCATAGAAACAATTGTAATAGGCACGGAAAATGAAGAGGTACATTAGCAAGAGCGCGAATCGTTTCAAGACATTTGTTTTGCTGTGCTCTCGAATGCCGAAAGGCATTTATGTAGTGTTCTAGGCGTACGATCTTCGGTACCGTCGAAAGAAACATGACGACTCAACTCCCAGTGATCAAACTTCCAACTTTCAATGACGATTTTGGCCAATGGGTCAGGTTTCGCGACAGTTTCAATTCCTTAGTGCATAATTGCGATAAATTAACGGACATCGATCGGTTCAATTACTTAGTATCGCCATTATCTGGACCCGTGGCACGTGTTTTAGAATCGTTTAGTGTATCGGTCGCGAATTACGAACTCGCATGGTCGCGCTTGAAGGAGCGGTACGAAAATCCAAAGGCGTTGATTGACCATCACGTGAACACGTTGTTTGACCTACCTTCTGTTCGAAAGCAAGACGGCGAGGCACTTAGCAAATTCATAGACACTGCGGTCAATAATGTTCGTGCATTAGAAGGGTTATTGAAACCAGTGTGGAAAGAATTGTGGAAAGCGTTCATTAGTGTATATTTATCTTGATGAATAGATTCCGTTTTGCACAATGAATGGGAGCGAAAGAGTATGGAAGCACCGAATAGGACTGGATTTAACGAATTTGCAAAGTTCATGGAATAGCGTTCTCAATTTCTTACCAGAAAGAATATAAATACGGCAGGCGCGACTCATATAATTTCTAGCAATTTGCCCAAGGATAATCGGCTTCGCACGGTGCCCAATAGATTCTACCATCCTGTGTCTCATGTGACCAGTCAGCGCCATGAAAGTCCATTATGTACGGGTGAACACGAGTTGCAATATTGCTATAGTTTATTAGGATTAGCCTTCTCGCAAAAACATGAAACAATCAAACGATTGCAAGTTTGTTTCAATTGTCTAATGCCGAGATACAGTATCAAAAATTGCACTTGCGGTAAATACCGAATATACGAGAAAAACATCATACCGTGTAATCGTATGACAGGGTTGCTGATACGCTAACATAATTGAAGGGATACATCGTGGCGGGCCCCACCAATCTCGTTGTAACGTCGACGCAATCGCGAGCGCCTCCCCCCCCCCGCCCGTTATCACGAATATCGAACCTAACGTGGTACGTGTTGGCCAGGCTGACGTGCCGGGCCTGGGCGAGGTGAACGGTTGGCGACTTCGTGTCCCGTCCCGGAATCCGAGTCGAGGTTCGGGAGGCTGGTGTCTCAAAGCCAGTCTCAGGGAAGCCGGGGGCCTACAGAAAAATTCCTTACAGCAGGCAATGGAGTCAGGTGATGTCTTTGGAACCCGCGGATTGGACTGGGCTCCGACTCTTGTGCGGTGGTGGGTCTAAGACTCGAACACCTGCCGATATAAGCGAAAGCTCAGGAGCGGCGGAGCGGCAAAAGGCCATGATGCTCAACTAGACAATAAACTAACGTGGTACGTGCGGATCAATAGATCACTTTCTTGCTATCGAATTCTTTATGGGTACAGACGCATTACTACAAAGTGTTAGTATAAATCATACTAATCGCAAGCAACCCTAGAATTACGAAAGACACCGTGTTCTGGATGACCTTTCGAGCGGCAAATCAGTGGCTCATTACAACCTGCGGCTTGTCTTCATGTTAACTGGAACTGTAATTTTTTCCACGAAATGAAAGGCAATGCCAGCGGCGAGTGATAGAGACGCCGAGGAGTCGGTATGGAATTATTTCCAGTCGTAAATTTTCGAGGTAGCCAGCTAATTTCGAGGAAAACGAATTTTGCGTAAATGGAACTCGCGATCGCGAAGCGTTCGGCGAAAAGGGTGTAACGAGTTCATTCACGTGTTGATTCGGCAACGGTTGTTCCTAAGCCGATTAAGAATGCGTGTTTTTGTGTGAGGTATGTTCGTTTCTTTTTGTATTCCGCAAATCGAAGTATACTTCTTTCATTTATGTTCGTCGGCATGTATTAAGTATAGGTAACGGGAATAAATACGATTGCATAATTGATATTCAATTTGGAGACCACTGATTTCCTTAATTATTAAACTTCCACAAAACGTACCTGTCACACACAGGGTGCACGGTTACAGCGTTGCATCACGGAGAAACGTCCGCGGCTACTGAAGCAGAGATAACTCATCCAATTCCTTCTACATCGCATGTAGTGCAATCGTACTTGGCAAATTCGACCAAAGCCGCGATCAAGTGCACGGTCTTATCAACCGCGGTAATTTTTGTAATAGATGATAAGGGCAATACGCACAAATGTCGCGCGTTTTAATTTTAGATGTAGGCCTGTCGATATGGCTATTGATGGTTTGGCTGGAGCAAAAAGTCTCATACAGTATAGAACACAATTGCAAATAGCTTCTGAAGGAAACTCGTTCTACACTGCGGTGCAGAACTATAGCGCCACTTACATTTTTAGTAGATTCTGACTTTGGAATAACAATACATAAAAAGCATCCATATGAAATTGAAGCGTATAGTGAACGATGAACTTCAGTCAAAATTTGTTGATATTATTTTACTATACAAGCAAATATAACATGAAAATTGATTTTTCATCGTTGCATAACTATAGCACCATGTGAATAAATGTCAAATATATTGTTAGGAATTTAAAGTTAGGGATCTTTCTTATCGACCCCGAAACACTGTTTGACCGTCGCGTCGTGGCGCGTTGTCGATCGCGGACCCCCCACCCTTGATCGGTTTCGAGTCAAAAAGGCGAGACGCGATAACCGAATAGATCAAATAGTAACGGAGCGAGAAATAGTTGCGATCTTTAAAGAGCGAATTTATTATAATAAAATATACATCGATTTCCATGTACTGATGTACGTGATTGAAATTCAATCCCTTCATTATCAAAAAGGAAGAAATATTTCTGGCCAAAAAACAGAAATTCGTGCCTACAATTTTTACATACCGGCGGCAATTAAACCATTTTTCCAACCAAGAAGCATATATACACATAAATATGATTTTAATATCTTATAGGGCCTCCCTGTTTTGTTATAAATTGGAAAATTCTATCTGGCATGCTTTCGATGTGCTTCTGAAAAATTCGTTGGCTAATTTCATTACATGCTTTTAGTATTGCGTTTTTGTTTTTTTTTTGCGTTCTAAAATATTTTCATACTGTCGATTTTCGACATAAACTTTTCGGACAGTAATGGCTCAAATATTTTCCGTCGGGTTTTGGTCTGGTGAACATGCTGGCCACTTAATAACATTAATTTTGTTCCTTTCCAACCATGATACTGTTTTCCGACTGGTATGTACAACAGCGTTGTCCTATAAAAGTCTTATAAAAGGTAACAAATTGTCTGATAAAATTGTAGTGTACTCATCACTACCCCTCTTTTTGGATGGAAAAGCCAATTACAACATGCCATCAATACAAAAGGCACCGCAAACCATAACACTTTGTCCGCCAAAATTTCTCTTTGAAAAGTATTGTGGTTCTTTTCGGAGATCTCGCCAATATGAATTACAGCCATCCAGACCATCAAGATTAAACTTTTTTGCATCCGAAAATATAACCTTATTATCAATGATAGAAGTTTAAGTAAATTGGTGTAAAAAGATTTTGACATCTAACAAGGAAACATATCGAACCGCGACACACCGATTTTAATGAAACTTATGTGAAAGATAGTTCTCAAAAAAATATTTGACACGTATTTTTTTTTATCGGCAATCGTTCACATTGAAAGGGTGAAAATAGCCCTCGAAGTTGGGGGTTGAAACCATGTTTTTGGGAATATCTCCGGAACGAAAGAAGATAATTGAATTCTTTTTTTTGTAAATTGTTCGTCTTTAGATAGGAAATTTTTGTGCGTAAAAAATTTCAAGAAACTTTATTTGTTTAAATAATATTTAAAAAATTCATCATTTTTGTTTAAATTTTTGCACTAAATGTTGATCTATTTTTTTGCAACTTCGTGTACGTAAACTATGGACAAAAATAGAGGATACGTGTTTTTGGAATTTGTTGTTTGTTGCAATGTTTATTAGATATATAATTCAAAACGACCTCTTGCGAAACATTGGGATTATTTAAGAAACTCAGAAAATAAAAATAAATTAAATTATTTTTTAACAATATTGGCCATAAAAGCCTATGTTCCTTACGGCGGTGATTGTAACCGCGTCACGCTCATACCTGTGACACTTGCAATAATTATTCAGAAATCAATTAACGGCATATATAGAGGTATAAAATGTCAAAAATATTGTAAAAGATTGTAAAAATAATGATATTTTTAATAAAAATGCTGATTTCCCCTCTTCGCAAGAGGTCGTTTTGAATTATATATCTAATAAACATTGCAACAAATAACAAATTCCAAAAACACGTATCCTCTATTTTTGTCCATAGTTTACGTACACGAAGTTGCAAAAAAATAGATCAACATTTAGTGCAAAAATTTAAACAAAAATGATGAATTTTTTAAATATTATTTAAACAAATCAAGTTTCTTGAAATTTTTTACGCACAAAAATTTCCTATCTAAAGACGAACAATTTACAAAAAAAAGAATTCAATTATCTTCTTTCGTTCCGGAGATATTCCCAAAAACATGGTTTCAACCCCCAACTTCGAGGGCTATTTTCACCCCTTCAATGTGAACGATTGCCGATAAAAAAAAATACGTGTCAAATATTTTTTTGAGAACTATCTTTCACATAAGTTTCATTAAAATCGGTGTGTCGCGGTTCGATATGTTTCCTTGTAAGGTTAACTTACGCTTTTCCAGTCGCGATGAATGTTCGCTCGAGCGTATTCCAGCCTCGCAACATTATGCCGTGGTAGAAGTTTTGGTGCAGATTTTAATTTCTGCCTCACCATGTTAGGATTACTTTTCAAAACTCGACGTACTGTCTACCGTGAAATATTTAAGTTGAGTTCCTTCCTAAGGTTACAGCTGTTTTGGCTGTTACTGGCTGCTTTTACAATTGCTCGTTTGACACAGGGACTCAATTTTTTCTTTGAACCATCCTTCTTATTATTGCCATAATTAACTGAATTATTTAAGAAAATCAAAATGACTTAATGTAAGCGCCCTAGCCTATGGGCAATTTCCCATACACTAATTTTGTCCTCCTTAAACGTCAAAATTTTACCCTTCTCCTCTTCGGTCAAATATCTACCACGTGACATTGTTCAACAAAGAGTATTGTCAAATTTTAATTTGTACTTTAATAAAGAATGTAATTATTTAGCTTCAGTGAGTTTGTAGTTGAACTGAATGGAGAGAAGCTAATTTAATAATATTGGTGCTATAGTTACGCAACAAGCCAAAATCACATTTTCGATTATATCGTTTCTAATAGAAGAGCAACTTCAATGAGACGTAATATAAAATTTATTGCGGCCCATACGATTTCATCTCCTGCAATTGATTTTTTGCATTTTAATTCTAAATTACAGAACAACTCAAAAAGTAGATGGTGCTATAGTTATGCACCGCAGTGTATTGTATACACTAGTCAAAAAAATTAAGGGAACAGAAAAATTCCTTAAATTTTTAGGTCATTTTCAAATTGCTCTGCCTCCGTTGAAATTCATCACAGAAGACATCCAGAATAGTCATTTTGAAGCTTCAGATCTCTAGTTTTTGACACTTTATCTCAAAAATTTGTTGAGCCCATTATCATTAACAAAATATACAAAAAATCGCGATGAAAAAATTTTAGAATTTTTTTCTTTTTTTTAAGGTCTGTAAAGACATGGAAAAATTTTTTTGATTAATGCCACTTCTCGACTGCTGTTCTTTGTTCCTTCCCCTATAATTTTCACGTCTATGAAGTTCGTTTCGACGATCGGTCGCAAAGTTATAAGCTACCAAAGCCAAAATGACGCTTTTTCCTTTGATAGTCATTATCTCATGAACCCACCATCGAACAGAAATTGTAAATACTGTTCCAAAAAGCGGAGAATGTACCCTTTAAGATGGGTATATCAGTTTTTGATTAAATTTTTTTTTGTGCTTAATATTGATGTAACAAAACGTCAAAAAACGGTGTTTTTTCCTCAAATTACAAAAGTTGCGGTATCTTTGTAAATAAGTATTGTAATGATTATGCCTAGGTTTTTTTTTAAGCTCATATTGCCCACAAAATGTATGCGAAGTTTCAAATGGCTCCGATTCTTTGTTCTCTATGAACCGATGGATCAAACTTTGAAATTTGAACGAAAAGAGTTAAGGAAACGTCATTACTACTCCTATCCGCGACTAATACGTTTGTTGGGTAAAAAAGTTTGTGTCTCTACATTTACCGGTATCATTGCTAAATTTTTAAAGAATGCTTTGGTCTGAGAAGGTCGAATTTACGCTTCCTCTTGTGTGTGTGAGTTCGTGTGTTGTGTGCCGTGTATATGCAGGTATATGAACGTGGGAACGCGCAGGTATGTGCGCCTGCCGCAATGTCTGCGCGGGTGAGTGTAATTTTGTTTTTTCAATAAAATTCGAGGACTTGTACATTTAATATCGCGTATTACCACCACGGTTGTTAATTACATCTTGCAAACGTTCACGCATATTAATGCATTACCGTATTATGGCTTGGGGAATTTGGTTCCAAATTCGAAGAAGCACGTAAATTTCGTAAATACGGATAGTCCGTTCGCAATCAACGCCCCATCATATCCCAAACGTGTTCAATTGGATTGAGATCTGGGCTCATTGCTGAATGTTGTAGCGTATTAATTTGACGTTGCGACAGAAACCGTTTTTGCAATGTTCGCTGTATGTGATCGAGCATTGTCTTGGACTAATCTAAATCGGTTTCAAGTGTATTGACGAATAGGTAAGACATGCGGACTTAAAATTTCATTGATATACCGGCTTGCTATCCGAACGGACTATCCGTATTTACGAAATTTACGTGCTTTTCTAGTTAATCGTGCAACAACCCTAATCGGTGTAACGGTTTACACTCAAGGTGTACAGGATTTTGTGGGCATAAATAACACTGTCCAACAGCCAATTGGCGTTTCTATTTTCATTCAGTGTTTCTTATAGCCTTTTTCGCGCTGATTACGAATCTGCAATCCGTTTTTTTCCAGCACGTACAGTTTTTGAGAAATTTGAGTTTGAAAAAAAAAACACATTTTTTAAATTTGAACCAATTTTGTGAGGTAACTATGAAAGATACTAAGATTCTGTTCACATCACAAGATTCTATAGACTTTTTCGAATACAACGATACCTGCGTTCTATGCATTCTGAATGTTTAAACATGTTTAAATGGTCATTGAACGCCGAGAGACACGGATTTTGCACCAATTTTTGCGTATATTTTTCAATTTATCTTAAAAAGTAAGGGTCTAGTGGAAAATTGAACTATACCACGCGATAGAGCAGATTTTCACCTTTAAAACGCACCCCTAGAAAGTTGCAACGTCATTTTTTTACGATGCCAGAAAGCAAAATAGCAACGCGCAACACGAGATGAGGCCAGTGATGCCCCGCATCAGAGCGGCCGTTCCGTATCGCGTCTACATTAACGCGATTACGCTCTGGCGTGGAGCACCACCGCCCTTGTTTCGTCTCGCGTGTTGCTATTTTGCTTTTTGGCATCGTAAAAAAAACGACGTTGCAACTTTCTAGGGGTGCATTTTAAAGGTGAAAATGTGCTCTATCGCGTAGTATAATTCAATTTTCCACTAGACCCTTACTTTTTAATATAAATTGAAAAATATACGCAAAAATTGGTGCAAAATTCGAGTCTCTCGGCGTTCAATGGCCATTTAAACATGTTTAAACATTCAGAATGCATAAAACGCAGGTATCGTTGTATTCAGGAAAATCTATAGAATCTTTTGATGCAAACAGAATCTTAGTGTCTTTTATAGTTACCTCACAAAATTGGTTCAAATTTTAAAAATGTGTTTTTTTTTCAAACACAAATTTCTCAAAAACTGTACGTGCTGGAGAAAAACGGATTGCAGATTCGTAATCAGCGCGAAAAAGGCTATAAGAATCACTGGACGAAATTAGAAACGTCGAAAAAAAGTCAAAATTTGTTGGACAGTGTAATTTAACTGCAAATTTAAATAAATATAACCAATTTTATTTCACGAAATTATTGAATAAGGAACGCAAGCGTCTTAATGTTATTTACTCGGTCGCCGGGAAGAGAATGAATACCTGCTCCGCGCTCACGGATTCGACGTAGCGATAACGCGATAGCGATTGTTGACGAACGCTACCGATAACGTCCGAAAATGCTTCGCCCTTCATGGACGCGGAACCTCGCTACTTACGAGCATTTCTATCGAATTTTCTTATAAATTCGAATAATCGCTCATTAAAAAAGTCAATTCTGCCGGTTTCGCCGGTAGCTTAGCGGCTCCGGGTCGACTTCGTCTTCCCGTGCACGCGTGGACCTTCATAGCAATAGATGTCTACCCAATTGAGGTCTATAGCGGCCTCAAAAAGATTTTCATCTTTTCGAGCACGCGGGGAGCTTGACGGCCACAGAAAACCCTTTAGTTTTCCGCGCACGCTGGGCTATACCGTTCAGAGTTGACACAATCAGACTTTTCCGATTTTAATGACAACATATGCCCTTTATAGCTAATATTCCCGCGTCTATGATTACAATGTTGCGAATCGGTGCATCAATCGCTTATAAAATAAACATATAATAATTGAAACAAATGCACTTCTTTGCTTAGCGTTAAAGAAACTTAACATTAACATACATTAGATATCAAACATTATAAATAAATTTTCCATTACAATACATTAAATAAATTCAAACCAAATCTGCACTAAACACAAGGTTTCGCCTCCGTGCTTATATGTATTCATTTTATTAACACTTAGCCGACCGATCGGGTAGATCTACCATTTTTACCTGAGGAACGCTTCTTTCTCTATAGAACTTCTTATTTCTATAGAGTACAACATAATTATGTCACAAATGGAAACAAGACATATCCTCAACGGAAATGCAGAGTATGCTTTGCAAATAAAAAATCGGGTTATACACGGTACGTTTGCGAATATTGTAATGTGCCATTGCATAAGCTCACATGTTTCGAGAGATATCATACGCTGAAACAATACTAAAATATATTACTGCTTTTTTGTTCCATATCCGAGTTACGTTATTTATCCGCCATCTTTACTGTCATTAGTTTTTTGACTTTATTATCTATACCTTTTAAATAACCATTAAAAAATAGTTATCATAAACTTTTAATTTCGAATTTTGTATAAGCAATATGTGAAATTGTTGACCGGAAGTGTTACCGTAAGATATAATTGATCACATAAATAATTTTCGGAGGTTCTTGATTTCAAATAGCGAATTTCAGTCCGTGCTACCTCAGAAAAATGCGCGGCGGAAACTGTATAGGTCTCTGTGGCGCGCGCGGTCGGCTAAGTGTTAATAAACACCACAAAAATTAGAGTAGTGTTCGATGGCTCCGCAAAAACATAATCGGGACTTTCGTTGAATGGCACTCAGTTAGTAGGGCCGACAGTTCATAATGACCTTGTCACAATCCTTATACGCTTTAGAAAATATCGTATTATATTATCCGCAGATGTAGAAAAGATGTACCGTCAAGTGCTTGTTGCCAGTGCAGATCGCAAGTACCAAAGAATACTTTGGCGGTCTACAGATAACAAATCAATTAAAACCTACGCATTGAACACTTTAACGTACGGAACGGCTTCATTTTTGGCAACTCGAGCATTACGGCAGGTAGGACAGGATTACGCGCAATCTTTTCCTCCTGCAAGTGACGTCATTCGCGACGATTTTTACATCGATGACGGTCGATGTAAAAATCGCTAACGAGCTGCGAGACGGTCGAACAAGCGAAAGAATTGCAGGAATCGTTGACCTGGGTTCTAGCGCAAACAGGTTTCTGCTTGCGAAAATGGACGAGTAATGATTCGAGAATTGTTTAAAATAGTAATTCAGAAAACACCGTAGTCATTAAAATCGAGGAAAAGGATCCAAAAACTTTAGGCTTGTTTTGATCAGTAAATTCGGATCAGCTACACAGTCGCGGACTGTCCAACGAGTAGGGTCACCAAACGGATTATTTCATTTGAAATTTCAAAGATCTTCGACCCACTCGGCCTCATTGTGTCCATCATAGTTAGGACAAAATTATTGATACTGGAGCTTTGGCAGTTGAATATAGATTGGGATGTCAATCTCCCGCAAGAAATTCACACGCAATGGTATAGTTTCAGTACTGAATTACGCATCACTTCTTTATCAAGTGATGTGAAAAGTGATAAAGTGCGCGCGAATACATGGCGCAACTGAAAACCGTAAGTCTAGCGCGTTTAGAGTTGTGCAGAGCACTATTATTAGCCCAATTAGTACATGTAGTGCGAAGTGCATTGTGCATAGAGTCAATGAAAAAGTATTTGTTGTGTATTAAACAAGACGGGTTAATAGAAAAAGACTTATATTTAAAAACGGGTCGCTTGTCGATTTACAAAAAAAAATATACTGATCGAATTGAGTAACCTCCTTCTTTTTCGAAGTCGGTTAAAAACTCCATGCGCTGCGTGGTTCATGACTCTGCTCTGAAGTACTCCTCGTTCAAGCCGACGCGACGCTCGCTTGTCTTCGCCCGGAGGCACGCAATCCTACGCAACGGAAAGAAAAACGAAGGGAATCAACATGGTGGACCGTAGCGCGGGGCATTTGAAATTAACCATAACAGTATTGTTGGACGGATTCTCATCCGTTCAGCAAAGGTCGCGCCTTTGAAAAGTCAGACAATTCCTCGTATAGAACTTTGCGGAGCGGTTCTCTTGACGAGATTGGTTTCCACAGTCGAGAAAACTTTGCGTATAACAATTAGACGTACAATTTTGTGAACGGACTCGACGATTGTCTTACATTGTTTGAAGACGTCTCCTCATGTACTCAAAACTTTTGTTGCAAACCGAGTGTCTGAAATTCAGACGACTACTGCCACGTCAGATTGGCGGCATATATCTACGACAGATAATCCTGCAGATTTTCTGTCTAGAGGTCAAACACCAGAAGAATTTCTACGTAATTCTATTTGGCGTCATGGACCAAAATCCGTTGAATCCTTATTTTGGAGGTCTTTGAGAAGCAGCGGTAAAATCGTTTAAATACCATCTGAAACGCGTCGCAGGGTCTACATTGTTCACCTTTGAAAATTTTAACACTTTGGTTATCGAAATAGAAGCCATTCTGAATTTACGCCTAATCACTCCTATTTCATCAGATGCTAACGACTTGTTAGCACTCACTCCTGGTCATTTTCTCATTGGCGGTTCGTTGATGAGATCACGCGAAAGGAATTTCAAAGAAACCTCGACAAATCGCGTATCTATTTGGCAACATACATTATACACCAGTAGAAACAACACTTTTGGACAAGGTGGCATCGAGAGTATTTAAACGAACTAACTAATCAATGCAAGTGGTCTAAAGGTTCACACAATATCAAAGAAGGTACCATAGCCTTTCTGAAGAATGATAATGTGCCGCCATTACACTGGATCAGATGGAATCATCCGGACCGTCACAGTCAAGACCGCCACAACAATTCTTGACCGTAACGTGAGACGGTTAGCACCACTTCCCAATCAAGATATTTGAGAGCACTGGTATATTTTTAGAAACGGCCACAGATGATTACAAGCGAATTTTTCCAACGAAATGTAAATACTCAAATTTGATTTCTATTGATCGTTGCTCTCTCGACGGGGGGAGAATGTTTTGTGTTGAATTCCTCTTACAATAAGTACGCAAGAATAACAGGTCAATATTTATGATTATTTTGTCGAAACCTAGTTCGTGTTTACGCATAATTAGGCGTTATTACCTCGACTCTCTTAAAACGCCATTATTTTCAAAAGAACTGTGTTACGTTATTTAAAACTGACATTTACCATAACAGAGTTTGGAACCTTCTCTTCAATAAGTTAAAACGTTTAAGAAAAGAAAGCAACCCTCATAAACTATGTGGACGCCAGTCCTAATTTCCGGTTCATTCAAGTAACTGTGAATAGATAGTTTATGACTTTTCAAGAACATTTTTACAACGTTCTAAACCATTCTTGAAGGTTTGTTAACAGTCCAAAAAACACATTTTTCTAGTGCCAATATATCTTTCTTTAAAGAAGTTTATTTCCTTGATCCTAAACTGTACACCCCTGTGGTGTGTAGTGTTTACGAAATCCTTGCTTATGTCACGCCGAAAGAGTTTACAGGAAAAGGAACAAACGCGTACGCTCGAAAACCTTTATTATTATATTGTGTTGCGCAAGAATGCGGGGCCTTATATATATAGTGGAAGAAGAGCACCCTTCCCTATACCAGCTCCAAGGGCCGTTCTGAGTCATAGGAATGACTCCTTAGTTGCAGGGATGACTCCAGAGTCCAGAGTTTGCCGGATTACTCATGGAACTGAATCACGGGAGGATTCAGTGTCCATGATCTAATTTGCCCTTATCGGCTCGTTACACTTACCAGGCGGGCCAATGCACTCGGACTCGATCATTCAGCAGTCTCGCAGTGTGCCCCATTACTAGATCCTTTGAAGAACACCTTATTAATGTCGACCCATCCCTATCGACACCTGCATCTAACTTACAATTATCCAGTCCCTCTGCTCGTTAGGACCCATTGTTTCCCTTCAGGCCCTTTTTCCCAATCTTTACCCGTCCGATTTCCTCTTTCCAAGATTTATGTATCCGGACCTTTTCCCATCTCACATCCCATCTACTTGACCTATCTTTAGTTTTTCCTTCATCAAGACCTTACCGATAGAATCTCCTTGCAGCATCCCATTTTCCCACTTAACGAGTCAACCCGCAACCCCAAAGCCCAAGCGCCTCCCACCCTCCAAAAACCCCAGTATAAGAAGGGGACTAGTAGGACCCAAAGGACAGTCTAAGTTAAAACTTGAACGACATCCAATCTCTGTCGAAGTGTAAAGAATATAATATAAGAACGTAATTATAATAAAAGTTATTGAAAACCATACAACACGGACTTCTTGAATACCTCGACGACATTAACAAACGATATTTACAACCTTAGAATGGGGGCTACAGGTCTCACGATCTCATTCGCTGAACCATTTCACCAGTCACTATTTTTTCCAAATAACAAACTGTCCTGATTGGTCCTTTATGGTGAGGATTTCACGACCTGAATTTCCTCCATTCCTTTTTTTTTCTGACAGTTTAGAGGCAACTTGTTCAGTCTTGCATTACTTTTGGTGATGCGCACTCACTCTTGCGAATCATTGGAATTGAACTACTCTTTGAACTACTATAAAGACACGAGGGTATGGTGGAGTATGAAGTGGGACGGAAACAAATTCCGTTGATCTGATTTACATTGAGATGAACCATAAGCCATACGAGCCGCAATACCTACATCAGTATTTCGAACTGCCTTCCTTACAAATTCACAATCAAATTCACTAACCTAACCTGCTGCCATTCCAACGATGAATTTATCAATTTGTAGGATGATGATTGACAACCTTCACTGATTTGGACACATCAATGTGAAGGACTCTGAACCACTCTATACATATCCTAATAGATCAATATATAACCTTCATTACTATAACAAGTTGTGGAGGAGCAGTGAATTGGAACATTTTCCTTCTTCATTGCAAAACAGTCGCAGAGGCAGAAAGGGTTTTGATTCGCGAGATTCAAGCGATTCATTTTGATAAAGAGATAACGCTTCTCGTAACAGGCAAAACTCAAAATAAACATCGCTCATTAATTTCGTTAAACCCATTCATCGACGAATACGGACTCGTTAGGGTCGGTGAGCGTCTCAATTAAAGTATGAGCAAAAACACCCATTCATCAATTCTACTAATAAAACATGAACATTTGCGACATTTGCATGCTGGGTGTCAGCAAACCCTTGGAGCTCTCCATACCAGATTTTGGTTACAGTCCGGTGAACGTTTAATGAAAAAAGTCTTGCGCCAATGCGTATCTTACTTTCGGACAAAGCCTTTCAGCGTGCTATATAGAATGAATGATTTACCTGCCGACCGTGTAGTACCGGCACGCGCGTTTGCTACCTGCGGTATACATTACGTGGGTCCCTTCCTAATCAAGGAGGCCGGGCGATCTCGCATTATTCGCAAATATACCTTTTTATTTGTTTCACTGCAAAAGCTGTCCACATCGAATTGGCTACAGATCTCACGACCGACGCGTTTCTCAATTGCCTGCATCGTTTCATAGCACGTAGAGGTCGATGTAACACTGTTTATTCCGATAATGATAGAAATATTTTGGGTGCTCGAAACGAGCTGCAAGAACTCGAAATACTGTTAAGCTCAAGCTCGCATAATAGACAAATTATAGATTCTTTAGCTAGAGAACATATAGATTGGTGTTTCATAGCCCCGAACGCGCCACGTTTCGGAGGTTTATGGGAAAAGGGTGTGAGATCAGTCGAAATGCACTTGAATCGGTAGTCGGGGAACAAAGATGACTTACGAGGAATTCTATAGTATTTTGACGCAGATAGAGGTATGTTTGAACTCACGTCCCCTACATCCTCTATCCCATGATCCTAATGATTTCGATTCTCTCACTCCTGGTCACTTCCTTATTGGAGATTCGTTAATGGCACTTCCTCAGCCTGACGTCACTAATATCAATGAAGGAAGGTTAAATAGATACCAACTGATCCAGTAGACGGTACAGCATTTCTGGAAGCGTTGGCAGAAGGAATATTTACATGGTCTTCAGTAGCGCCATAAATGGAGAATGAACCCTTCGAGCATAATCAAGAAGGATTCTTTGCTATTGATCAAGGACGATCAAGTAATTTTAATGTACTGATTTCATTTGTAATTTTAATTTGATATTATAGGACTTTCCGAGACATTGTATCATAGTGTATAGAGTCTAACGTGTTGAACGGAACTATAGCGGCTAGCCATAAATTTGTAAATTTGTAAATAGTATGGAATCGGTAAAAACTATCGTTTGTACTTCCCCATACGAGCGAATTCTTGAAGAATTTCCAGATATCGTCCGACCCACCACCACCGTCCGTAAGTCAAAACACGACGTTGTACATTACATTAAGACAACTCCCGGTCCGCCGACTTTCTGTAAACCCCGTAGATTGTCGAGAGAAATGTTTAAGATCGCGAAAATCGAATTTGAAAAGTTACTCAACTAAGGCCACATACGTCCTTCAAAAAGTCAATGGGCTTCAGCTCTGCACATTATCTGAAGGATAATGGACGGAGGCCTTGCGGTGATTATCGCGCATTAAACGCTCGGAAGGTTCCAGATAGATATCCAATACCGTACATAGAGGATTTTTTGCGCGTCTCCTTAGGGCATATCATCAGGTCCCAGTCCATCCGAATAATGTATCGAAAACCGCAATAACGACACCTTTTGGGTTATTCGAATATACAGCAATGCCGTTCGGGTTGAGAAACACTGCACAGACGTTTCAGCGTTTTGTAGATATGGTACTCCGTGGACTCGATTTTGCGTACGTATATTTAGATAATATTTTGGTGGCGTCGGAAAATGAAGCGGATCATAGGTAACATTTAAAGCAACTTTTCTCACGGTTAAACGAGTATGGAATTGTTATAAATCTGACAAAATGTGTTTTCGCTGTGCCAGAGGTAAAATTCCTCGGGTATAGACTTAGCGCCGAAGGTACGAAACCGCTACTGGAAAAAGTCAAAGCGATCGGGGATTTTCCAAAACCGCAAACGGTCAAGCAACTTCGTAGGTTTCTCGGTATGGTTAATTTTTATGGACGGTTTATACCGAACACGGCAGGAATTCAGACTCCTCTTAATCATTTGTTGAAAGGCCGAAAGTTAAAAAGTAATACGCCAATAAAATGGTCTACGGAAGCAGAGACTGCACTAGAACAATTGAAAAACGCGTTAACAAACGCCACGTTATTAGCGCATCCAAGTGGTAACTCGCGCCTCGCGGTTATGGACGTCAGATTACGCGATAGGTGCTACGTTCCAACAGCGGCAAGGAAATTTGTGACAAACGTTAGGGTTCTTCACGAAATCTTTATCCCCTGTGCAACGGAAATGCAGCGCATACGATTGTGAATTACTAGCAGTTTATTCCGCCATTAAGCAATTTCGTGACGCATTAGAAGGCCGTATATTTAGCATTTATAAAGATCACAAACCTTTTATTTTCGCGTTCAGGCAGAAGCCAGAGAAAAGTACTCCGCGCCAATTTAGGTATTTAGATTTTATCAGGCAATTCTTTACAGATATTAGACACTTTAGTGGTAAAGACAATGAAGTAGCTGACGCGTTGTGAAGAGTCGAAGCAATTTCTACAGCTATAGATTTCGAAAAACTTGCAGAAATTCAAAGAACCGATAAAGAATTAAGTAAGCTTTTATCAGCATTAGATACTTCCCTGCAGTTAAAACCTGCAAAGTTTATGGACAGTGACACTGAAGTCTATTGTGATGTCGCCACATCTAGGATTAGACCGTTTGCAACAGAGACTTTCCGACGGCAGGCATTCGTTTCAGTTCATAATCTATCGCATTCAGGAATTAAAGCCACCGTTAAATTAGTCAACGTTTTGTATGGCTATCAATCGAAAAAGATTGCTGAGAATGGACACGCAGTTGTCTCGAATGTCAACGCGAGAAGATACATGGACACGTAACTTGTCTAGTCGGTAATTTCGCGTTGCCAACCACTAGGTTCGAACATGTTGCGATTCTTCTTGTTGAATTTAGGGATTTTGTTGGCGAGGTTCAATTGTCAAGAAGCGCTATGGGCGCTTAGTTTAATTTCGCGATTTAATCAAACAACAAAAAGGAAAAATAAATAAACTTGTTAGAAACTTTGTCAAAAAGAGATGCGTTCCCAATTAAGGTGCTGGGGTAAGTCCCGAGAGGTCAAACTCAGTCCTCTTACCAAAGGCATCCCTGCCTCCCCACTACGTGGCCAGATCCTCCAGGAACAACGTCCCTATTCGACTTAGCATTGCAATAACAAACTATCTGTCCTTTTCTACAATCTCAGGAACTAACAAAACACACAGCCCTGCGACATCTGATGACTATACGACTCCAAGTCAATAGCCATCATCTATCGCCACACTTGGACTCTCATAAACCACCTTTCGCTTAGACCTCACGCAGGCTATCCCTATCATAAATCGTTCGAAGGCAAAATAGCACAGGCTAATTGCCCTCAACGACCCTCCAAAATACGTTGGCGCTAACAAACTAATTGAAACTTTGAAATCAATTAAATGAACTAAACAACTAAATTAAATTTTTGAACTTCTTTAATAAACTTTAATAAACTTTAATAAGGATTAACTTTTAAACTAATAAAATGAAACTGAATTAACAAAACGAATTTTAATATATTGCTCTACTAACAAGGGACATCACCAAGGTGTCACACGCGGATTTTAATGAAATTGACATATGTTGTAGCTTTTTAAAAATCATTTGATACGTATTTTTTTATATCTGCGGACATCCATGTTGAGGGGGTGAAAATAGCCCTCAAAGTTGGGGGTTAAAAACACATTTTCTTTAATATCTCGGAAACTAGAGGGAGTAGGAAGGTAAATTTTTTTTAAAATTGTGTAGTTTTTAGTCAGGAATTTAGTTAGTGTCAAAAATTTCGGGAGAAATTATTTATTTAAATAATATATTAAAAAAATGCACTTTTTTTTCAATTTTTCACCATAAATGCAGTTCGATTTTTTTGCAGCTGTGTATACTAAAAATATAGATCAAAATAGGGGATACGTGTTTTTGGAATTTTTTGTTTATTGCAATTTAGCAATAATTATTACATATACAATTTTCTCTTACCTTTTACGGAGAAATGAATAGAGATTTCTTTCCGAAGAGGACGAGTCCTTTTTATACGATAATTTGTCACGTTTTTAACAATTGGAAAATGTCAGATGTTCATTGTTTCATCGATACCCAGGGAAGGTCCAGCGGGCAGGTATAAATCCGCCGCGGTACCAGTCGTCGCTGGTATAAGTTTATTTACTTGACTTTTAATAAGTTGAATCGAAATGTTCCTCGTTTAAATGATTTGGTAGCTCTGAAAAGAGCTGATTTTAGTAGCTCTGAAAAGAGCTGATTTTGGTAGTTCTGATAAAATAATTTTAAGAAAAAAAATACACCGACTTCGAAATGCACTAAAAAGTATAAAATAATTTCTATTTCCTAATGAAGTAATTTCTATTTCATTCAATCATACAATTACGTCACAGATATGAATGAAACCTATTTACTCGTTAGGTAGTATACTAAATACATTTCAACCTTTTCGGAGGCGGCGCAAAATTAAAAGATTTTCTTGAACATGTCAGCCTTTGGACAGCCGAACATAGGCAAAGCTTGTATAGCTATTTTTTTTTCTATACATATAACTCGACGGCACGCCGCGAAGTAGGTGTTAGTGCGTATAGAATGTAACTATGCTCTATCTAGCTCTTTGCGGAGGGGACGGTTCGAAGTGAACCGTACCGTGGGGCCGAGCTCCTGCCGCGATAGTCATTAAAAATTGCCAGCGCATATTTCTGCTTAAACGCGGTTTTCGTTCATAGCATTCCAAGTCAAATTCTGGACATATTATATGAGAGTATGAGAGAAAACTAGCGGGACGGGAACGGGGCTAGCGGGACGAAAAGAGTATCGCATTGGTTAGATTGTAACGTTGCCGCCTTTTGTCACACGCATCTTCGGCAATAACGCGCTATTTGTCGAGGCGCACACATACACTAATCGGTCGCATGCGCGGAGAGTGGATCAGATATATGTAGAACAAGCGAGACAGAACGAGCGATACGTCGAGCGGCATTCCATTGTCGTAGTGTCCAAAAGTTTTCAGCTAACTGAAAAAGAATAGTGTTAGTTATTTCTCTGTCTTTTCTTAGGATAAATTCTACATTAAAATAAATTAAAAATTTAATATTCTCTTACTCTGAATCTTCTTCACTGGTAGATTTCTCCGTGTCACTGTCATATTCTTCGTCTCCTTGTAATGTGTCCAATGCATCTTCCATTAAACTATCTTTTTCCCAATATTCTTTCTCGATTTTTTTAATGTGGTTCCAATAATTTTTCCAATTTTCCTTGGTTACTACGTTTATAGCCTCGTCTAATGTCGATTGTAATGCCTCGTTACTCAATGTGGATACGTTTTTCTCCTTTATTGTACGTTTAATTTGTGCCCATACTAACTCTATCGGGTTTAATTCGCACATGTATGGGGGCAATCTTAACACATTATGTCCGTGTAATTTTAATAGTTCGTCAGCTTTAAATTGTTTGTTATCCGGTTTATTTTTGCTTATTAAGTCATATAATTCGAATTTTCGCATACTTTCTGCGTGCGTTACATTATTTTTTAATAACCATTCGATCATTTGTTTTTTTGTTGCATTTTTGGTTGGGGTTTTGTTCAGTTCTAGAGAATGGTATGGTGCGTTATCCATTACGATGACAGAATTGCTTGTTAAGTTGGGTATTAATTTTTGCGTAAGCCATTTTTCGAAATTTTCCGAATTCATTTGTCCGTGATAATCACCTGTCGTACTGTTGGCTTTAAAAATCAACTCAGCTCCATTTACAAATCCATCTTCTCCTCCAGCGTGGACAATTATGTATCGGTGAGAAGAACTGGTATTTTTTAATACACCTAACATATCTTCACTTTGCCAGCATTTTCCAAAACATAGGGTATTGTCGACCCATGTTTCGTCGATATACACAATATTTTTGTTTTGCCTTCGATAGTAATCGATGGCCTTCAAATATTTCCCCCTCCACATAACAATATTTGGCTTTTCGATTAGGATTTTACGAATATTGTTACTTTTCCTCCACTTATAGCCCATGTTTTTCAGCAACCTGTATAAACTATGTAATTCCCATGGAAAATCTGTTTTTTTCTTTATAGCTGCTAGTAGCATGGGCCCACTAGGTACAATCTTTCTTTCAATATAAAAATTGAAAATAACATTTTTTATTACACTTTTTGTTTCTTCAGAGCAGTCTACTATGGATGTTCTTAGTTTTTTGTTTGGTGGAGATGGTAATTTCTCTTCTTCTCCACATTCTAAATCTTGCTTTCGAATCTTAGTAATTGATGATATTGACAACCCCGAATAGGCGGCTATTCGGAAATTAGCTTGTCGGATGTTGTGGAGAAGTTGTCCACTTCTCGCTTCTTCATCACACTTTTTAATTAGTTGTCGCACAACACTTTTTGTATCACTATGAATAATCTGCCCTTGTTTGCGAGATTCCATTGTGTTTTTAAAATATTTAATTTAATAAACTTAAACTTTACTAAAAAATAATAAAAATGAAAACTATGTAAAAAAACTACCTAATTCACACCTTACAACTAATGAAAAAATACTGAAATCATTAAAAAAACAAGTAACACAAAAACACAACTAACTCAACTAACACAAAAACTGTAATTTATAATTATACTTAACTACTTATACTATAATCGTAACATTTAGAATAGTACAAAATTGGAAAAAATATAAAATGGAATAGAAAGATATATAAATTAAACTCTAACGCAAAAAAATAAATGAGGATCAAAATTAAATAATTAAAAACGCTATGGAAAATTCTCGATATGCTCTGTTGGACTGCTCTGGTAAAACTGTTTGAAAGAAACGATAGGATAGCTCACTGCAAATGGAAATGGTCTCAAGCAATAACATCTTTTCACACTCTCAAGATTTTCCGAACGCAGTCATTGTTTTCTAAACATCCTGGTGTTGTCTAGACGCAAGACGGCACCGACTGTACGCACGCATTCACTCGATTCGTTTATAAAGAAATTTTTGTTGTAGGCACATTCGATTTCTTAAACATTTTATTCTCATCCGTTAAACATAACAGTCTTTAATTGCGACCGATCGGCAGGCCCTTGCGATAATATAGGCGGTCGCCGTGTTACTTGATCCCAGATACATAATTGTCGAATTAGCTTAAAATAAAATAGATTCTCAAATATCAGGGATTTTACAAAATGTAAGTAGGTACTTTTTTACAAATAAGTTATTTTTCATTTTAATTTATTATAGTAGAAATATTGTATATACATATATATTAGCATCAACGTATTTTGGAGGTTCATAGAGGGCAATTAGTCGATGCTATTTCGACTTTGAACGATTTATGATAGGGATAGACTGCGTGAGGTCTGAACGAAAGGTTGTTTATGAGTGTCCAAGTGAGGCGGCAGACGATGGCTTTTGACCTGCAGTCATACGGACATCGGATGTCGCAGGACTGCTTATTTGTCAGTTTGTAGGACTGTGGAAAAGGCAGGCAGTTTGTTATTGCTTTTGCCTAAATGAATAGGAACGTTGTTCCTTAAGGATCTGGTCACGGAGGGGGGGAAGACGAAGTAAACGCATCGCGTAAAAGGAAGAAGATAGTTTTCTAACATATTAGTACGAATATCTAATTCTACACCTATCTAAAACCGCACCATTACGGATGAACGGTGGAAGCTACGCGCGAGTCGAAAAGTGGGGGTTCGGTGGTCCTATCGGCCTACTGTACATGCACAGATTTACGTGCATGTACACATGTATGCGTTTCTCGGCTCTATCAGTTGTTTTCGCGGAACGCATATATGAGTTCTTCGGTCAATTTGATGATTTACGCAGAACGCATATATGCGGCGGTAGTCCGCATAGGGCTAGATTCATAGAGTATGCGACGGAAAGACTCGATCGCCGCATATACTATAAAGATAGAGCCCATCTGCCGCAAATTTTGGTAATTCCCGCGTCGTGGGCTCCGTTTATAGGTTCTTAGATTCATGGCTTCCACATGCGAACGAAGTCAATTCAATTTCATTTATATCAGAAACGTTGCGAAATGAAGATGCAGACGTTACATTTACGTATATTACCAGATATATCTATAATGGTTTGTATTCCTTCTCAGGATTTATTAATTTCCAATACGTCATACCACAATCAACTGGTTATTGGCAGCAACGTTTACTGAGGTATTTTTAATTATGCGCCGCCTCCGAAAAGGTTGAAATGTATTTAATATACTACCTAACGAGTAAATAGGTTTCATTCATATCTGTTACGTAATTGTATGATTGAATGAAATAGAAATTACTTCATTAGGAAATAGAAATTATTTTATACTTTTTAGTGCATTTCGAAGTCGGTGTATTTTTTTTCTGAAAATTATTTTATTTCACGCTTTTTAGTGGAATGGGGAGAATTGTATAGGATACTGTGAGACAGTTCTTCCGGGCTTTTTTTGTTTGTCTGCGTAAATGTCATGAGCATAATTGAGTAAAAGACAACATGGATATTCGTTTTTCAATTTTTTTTTGCAACAATAATCCTTTGCAACTAAAAAATGAAAACATTTTTGGTAATGGTACCAATGGGGAGTCAGACTCTACAAGATGCGAAAGGCTTTGTTCCGATAGGACCACCCACCTAGGAGAAAACCGGCGAACATGCATAGAAAAAAAGATAAGGGACACTCTTTCAGTGACAAGTACAAACTAATTACATCATGATTGAGGGTGCTTCATCCATTTGTTCTTTGTTAACTTTCTTTCCAAAAATTTACTGCGCATGTGTATCTCTTACGGTTTAGGACTGCACAAGGGTCAAAGTATCCGTATAATAATAGCATATCCTGCGCAACAAATTTTCTAATAAATCAAATTGCTGCATTTTTAGAACGATACGGAGACTGTACCAAGCAATGGGAATAATACACCAACGTCAACGTGAACTCATCTTGCTGCATAAGTCGCGTGTCAAAGCGGCAAAGCTTAGTTAGTGTTTTGGTACAGTGCATTGTAATTGCCCTTTCTTGTCTTTCCCGTGCATAGCACGGGGCGTTCCACTAATAATAATAACAATAGTTTTTCGCTAATGTCACGAAAACTAAAGTTTTCCGTCAATTATGCATAAGGAAAAACTCGTTTAGAATCATGCTACTAATAACGTATTAGAAGGACATAAAAATCGTTCGAAGTTGGCTTTAAAAGTTAACAACAATTTTTGTAATATCTCGAAAACAAAAGCTTTCCGTCAATTTTGTAAGAGGAAAAAGTTGTCCAGAACCACGCCCCTAACAACATATTCAAAGGGCATTAAAATCGTTCGAAATTGATTTCAAAAGTTAACAACAATTTTTGCTAATATCTCGAAAAGAAAAGCTTTTCGCGAAATTTGTATATGAACAAAATTGTTCATAACCATGCCCCTGACAACATATTAAAAGGACATTAAAATCGTTCGAAGTTGATTTCAAAAGTTATGTAAGATTTGTAGAGTATAGAAACTGTAATAAATAGGATGAGTGGTGGGAGAGCCCCTGAAGGATCGGCGATATATAAACAAAGTGAGGAATGAGAGTGAAGAGAGTCGAAATTGGCAAGTTGGTATGAAGCGAGCGTGCGAACAAAAGGGATCGGCGAGCGTGTCGTTAAAACTGAGTGCAGATTTTGTTTTTGCTTATTGTAATTATTGAATTGGAAACTGTGAAAGATATTTTTATTTAGTATAAACCTTATAGTTAATTTTCTGAGACTGTGAAAGATACTTTTATTTAATATAAACCTTACAGTTAATAACAATTTTTTTTCGCTAATATCTCGAAAACTAAACATTTCCGCAAAATTTGTATATGAACAAAATTGTTCAGAATCATGTCCGTGATAAGATATTAGAAGCGCACTAAAATCGAGAAAAGTTTATTTCAAAAGTTGCCGGTTTTTTTGCAATAACAACACTTTGCAATTAAAAAATGAAAAATTTTTTGATAATGGTACCAATGGGGAGTCAGAACCTACCAGATGCAAAAGGTTTCATTCCGATCGGTCCATCCAGCTAGGCGTAATCGGCGAACACACATAGAAAAAAAAAAAAAAAAAAAACTGATCGAATTGAGTAACCTCCTCCTTTTTCGAAGTCGGTTAAAAAATAAATATTTATTTGCAATTTCTGATAATAAAAAATGAATTTGCTAATGAAAAAATATTATTATGATAGTTCAAACATTCAAGTTTAAAATGCAAAAAGATTTAATTAATTTCGATAAATAGTTTTCGAGATAAAAATTTATACGTACTAGTTAACTAACCGTATTAGTTAACTAACAAATCAAAATTCGATTTTTAACACAAAAAATTAATTTGTAACACTAATATAATCATTTTATCTAGAAACATTTAAATAATTTATCTCAGAATCGAAGATATTAGTTTTGTCCACGTTTTCGCCGTTTTTCGCCACTGTGCGCCGTGAGCAGTTCATACCTCGAAATACGGGTCACCGAGGACCCTTTTGTCTCTCAAATCCTGTCCGAACCAGTCTTACTGTAAACATGTACGTACCATAAAACAGCTAATAGCTATACCTCTCGTTTTAAACAGTTTTGGACAAACAAAGGCATAGAGTGTTTCTTAACTGTCGCTTTCGGAAACGCGAGGGTATTTAGGCGATTTTTCGTACAAAGAAGAGTCAGTCAAACGTTGAAGCTTGGACGCTTCGGATCAAGAGCCGAAAAAGTCAATCGTGAGTTAGAAGGTTCCGCGTAACGCAACGTAACATAACCAATGCAGGGTGATTCGGAAATCAATCACAACATCATTCGAGCGGGACCCTGCACTCCTCGAATGGGCCACGGTAGGGTGGTTAAATCATACATTACACACTGTTCGGGTGAGTCCTACACTCCTCGAACAGGTTACGGTAGGGTGGTAAGATCGTACATTGCAACACTATTCGAGTGCGTCCTGCACGTCACAAATAGTGATCAACTGTTTATTTCATCTGATTAAAAATAATAGACAAAGCTATGTACAGTAAAGACTGGATAACTGTGACAAACGATGGACTGGATAACTGCAACGTTACTATCCCCACCACTTAGGGGAATCCCCCTTGAATTTTGACACTTGACGAGCGAGCAGCGTATGTAATGTAATCCGAACCGGCGTATCGATGTGACAACACTAATGCAACAGTAAAACTTTTTTATTTTTTGGTTTTGCTAAATATTACTTTTACCGATGTAATTGTGAGATTCTCCTGATCAAAATGAGACCAAACACGGCATAATTTAAGCAACATTTGTTTATGTAGTAATATTGTTTGTTTTTTCGAGTGTATGGAGGCGCGATTTTGTATGGAACCAAAAAACCATTACTCGTCAGACTTCTCTAAAAATTTAATTTTAAACAGCCTCTCTCGTTCGCTCTCTGTCCTTTCCTACGTTTAGCGGTTGACGCGAGCCAAATGTAAACAAAGAATCGACACCTCGACTCTATAACTGCAACGCTTGGGTCCCGATTTTGTTGCAATTATCCAGTCTTTACTGTATTAATGAATATCGTAAAACATTGAAGTTACAAATATTTCATTTGCTATTCTAAAAACTATTTTGTTATTACAGTTTTTCTTAATAAGCATAATTACAAGTTTTAATCAACTAAATTACTAAATACATATACCTTTTGAAAATCATTAATTTTATTGCAGAAATGAACGAATCAACACGATAATTTGTTCAAATTAACAAAAAATATGCAATTAACATAATTACAAGAAAACAATAATTTGCAATTATACATATAATTAGAAAATGGAGCGATGGTCAATTAAAGGAAATATCAAACCAAATGTAATTTTCATTGATAATTTTTTCATAAATGTTCAACGTTGCACTTCGAATTTTGACTTCCTGAGAAATTTAAACGAACCAATATTCAATAATCAATATCTTACATAAGTTCTGTATACAGGGTAGTCCACGAAACTGTATCAGGTTATAAATCCATTATCGATGCAAAAAAATATTCAAGGAAAATTTTGGCCATTATACTTCATTATACTTCATTACTTTTTTTGTGTACAACAGCAGAAAAACTCCAACTGTGTAAAAAAGTATGCTTTCCTTTTTCAGAAAGCATTGCGATTATGGAATGCACATGGACCACTGCGCTTCTGACAAAAATTTTGTCCAAGGAAAGTAGTGCTCCTTAACATTAAAACTACCAAACCGATCAAATGACCGGTCCACAAGTTTCTTATTATAAGGTACACATTTTGTTAAAGTACATTCCTTAAAATCAGCATTGATTTTCATTAAGACAAAGAATAGATGTGTGTATTAATTTATGTTTCCTCGCTTGTTTATTTATTTTTTAACTTCTTTTTTAATTTCAAATTAAGTACCCATTATATGTCGGTAGGTTTAGTGTTAAACCATTTATTTTTCTTCTTTGACATTTATCTGCAACGGATTTATAACTTGATACAGTTATGTGAGCCAACCTATATACATTGGTAAGGAGATGATTTTTTTTTAACGATCACATTATTACGTATCCGATAATGAGTTCATTTACCTTAGAGTAAGTGAACATTCATATTTGCCGTAATATATGTAGTAAATGTCAGAAACTGTGATATTCATTTTGGAAAATAAATGTAAATAAACGAATCAATTATAATTTAATAAATAAATTATTCAAATAAATTGCATAATTATTGGAAATCGATTATGTTCATGTACGTACAGTAACTAATGCATCGAACGAAAACTAGTCTAGTTACTACGGACAGTAAATGACGCTACTTCCATATTCGTTTGTTATTAAATTTATTGAAAATTAGAATTAAAATAATTTCTCTTATAAGTACTTTATGTCTTAAAGCGACTTACTTTACTGAATATAGATTTCTAATCACTCAGTATTTCTATCAGCTTTTTCATTAGTTTTACAGGGAATTACATAGCAGGAATAAATAATTACATAACATAAATTACACGATAGGAATTTATAACACAAATTCACAATAATTTTTTTATGTTTTAAGAAATTCCGTGTTTTACGTTATTAATTTTATCAATAAATAATTAAAGTGTAAGCACTTTAAGTGAAGTTAAATATGGGTACAGAAATTCAATATCTTTTACTGTATAAATATAATATTAATTAAATTTAGAAATAATAAGGATAATGTAATGGACTCCTATATCCTATAAATGCTTGCAATCTTTTCTTAAATTATTAAAACTTTGAAATACAGATAAATTGTTATATGTATATTGCAAAAATTTGCGACACTGCTTTCAAATTGTAGGAAATTCTATATTTTATATATTTAATTTTGCCAAATAAATAGTCAAAATACAAACAATTTAAATGAGGTTTAATATAAATATAGAAAATGGATATCTCTTATTTGATAAATATAAAACTAATTACGTTTAAATAATAATATAGTAATTATCCTAATAAATTTTGGTTACGTATTTTAAAGTAATATTTATTCATTTAAACTTTCCTTATACATCAGTATGAGACGATTCAGTACCGCACTCTTTTTCTAAATTACTAAAATATTGAAATATTGTTTGGTATATTAATGATACACGCTTTAGGTCATTTTAGTATTTTAATAGCAAGATTTGCAATATCCTGGTTGGATGCGTTCGTTCCTTCTTAACCAAACACGATCTATCAATTTCCTAGATTATTTATTGGCACACCTGGAATCCATTTGCAACTGGTGCTTAGGGCGTCTCCCGTTACGAATATTAGTTTTGATCAAGATCTAGATATCATCGATTATCCTCTATTCGATTATCCTCACGGATACTGGTTTCCCTTACGAGCAAGGTAATATCGCGGCCATGTATGTCCATTTGAGGAACGCGAATCTATTAATGCGACATCGATTAGCAAACTCCCCAATATCGTGTTTCCTGTTACGGATGTATTCTGTTTGATACTGCATTAAACCCTGGCTATAACATTCAATCACAGATATATTATCAGGGAAAAACGAATTTGTTGAAAGCTAAACTTACATAATTACATTCGTTGAAATAAAAGTTGCTGTTGCAGCAATTAATTCTCGCATAATGAACGTTAAAACTGTGTTGAATCGTGAAAAAATAAATTGTTTTAGTACAAAATCTGTCTAACTGTACTGATACGAATATTGATTTATTTTCGTGCGTAGATTTGCTTGCAAATCAAATATCAAATATCGCAAAATCTCGGCAAATAAATAAATAACTTTATTCTCCACCATAGAAATTATTAAGAAATACAAGGGATGTTGTTTTTATAGGTATATACAATTATCCAAAGAATAAGTTAAATAACTGTATATTTTAATACAGTTTTCGATCAATTAGTTCGTTAAAAAGTCTCGCAGATTATGATTTCGAAGTCAACTATTTTGATTCTCATGATTTGATCTCTTTAAAACAGAATAGTATAGTTACAGGCAAACAAGTTTATATTATGGAAATGAAACGTTGAAGTACTTGTAATCAAAATTTTTTTATTTCTGTCTGATGATATGAGGCAGCGCTGTGAAATTATTTATTGTTAAGCAACAGTATACTACTCTTATTAGCGAATTTAGAACGAATCTAATCATTTTCTTTATCATAAGTACTTGTATTTACGATTTGATTGGTTAAAAGAAAATTTTGATTAGTGCACATAAGTTTATCTTTGACAAATTTACTTAACCAGTACTGACTTAACAATACTATTATAAATTTGATTGGTACACATATATTTATTATTTACGCACCTTTTCCGATACCTAGTAGAAAAATCAAACCCAGAATTTTGAAAAGCTTTTCAAGGAATATGCTTAATAATCATAAATATTGTTCATTTTACATAATTTCTCTATCCAAATGAACGCAAAGTCGAACATATGGAAATTCGGATAGTAATATGATATAATATTACTTTGCAGAGAAATAAGTTACGAAACTGCGTTCAAATGTTAATAAAAAAGTTTTAATGATATTTATGCATGTGTTAGAAATACAATCTCATTTAATATATCTAAAATTGATTTAGTTTTATAATAATCGTATAATAAACGTTATTAGAACTTGCAGAATCTCAGTTGCCATAGCAGGCATTAGATCCACAGTTCACCTTTAAAGGCCTCGAGCTGTACAATCTGCATATTGTATCGTTTTAACTTCAGAAATTAAACAGAAGAGACTATGTAAGCGGCTGTGTAAGATTTCCGGCTCCATAAAACTCCGTATAAAACGGCAGCTAGGAAATTTAGTGCTCCGAGGGTAACTTGAAATACAAGATTGAAGGCAAACATCCAATTAGAAGAAAAATGGGCCCAGTCAAAGTATTGACTGATGCAGAAGAAAATGCAATAAAAAACTGATATGAGGATTCCTCCAATATGAGGAGTGTTCGAATTCTTCATATTAAATATTTATTATTAACTCTTCATACTAACCCTTAATTAGTAAATATTTTTTTGTAAACTTACTCAAGTCGGAAAAAATGCGATTTTTAATCGAAGATGTCGAAGCACTACTTTTATATTAATGTAGTAGTTACATATTAGGATAACTATTATTTCCCCATTTTTTCAGATTTTTCGGTGAGGTGTGTCGTTAAAAAAATCAAAAACTGATACATTCGTTAAAAAAAGTACTTTCCACTTCGAATTTGTATGCCTTCTTTTCTCAGTATATTTATTAAATAATCTTAAATATATGCACATTAGGGTGGCCCTTAGCTATAGAGCTCGATTTTTTTTTTATTTTTTTTTTATTTTTTCATCGTCTCACCCCCTAAAATTGTGAGACTTGATGAAAAAAATCATAATGTCAAAGTTTCAGCATGATTGGATAACAGGAACCCGAGCCGCAATCGAGTTGAAGTTTTGAAATTTGCACGATTTCAGGTTATCGTCGAATATGTTAGTGGTCTTTTATTTTAAAAGTATCAGTAAACATTTTATAATGAAAATATAATTTTATACACGTGTAATACTAGCATTTACATACAATTATAGCATATACATATTTACATACAATACATTTACACACAAACGTAGCTTTTAAGTTACCGGAGAATGCGACGGTTGGGCAAAACTGGGAGCTGTATATAATTTGTACAAAAGTTGATAAATTTTCCAATAATCTCGATTGTATTAGCACTTATAAACGAATTTTTCTTAAATACTTCTAAGCAAAATATTCTTTAATGGAATTTCAGTTATGTCTCATAAATTAGCCTATTATTAAATTGTACGTAGCGTTTATTATATGTTCTGTGTTAATGTAGATTTGCTTACATCAGGATAAAAGCTTTTATAATTCTCAATTATTTGTAAAATGTATTGTTTTTCTTCTCCATTTCTGGTTAACAGATTATTGTATTCAGATATAAGTTTAACACCACGTTCAGCGGTATCGTTTACCACTTTTAAATTTCTTGCAATTTCCAAACCTTTTTGATATGAAATATCATTTTCCCACAAGGAAGGGTCCTTATCTAAGAAATCAGTAGGTATATCGAACCTGTTAAACCATTTTTTGGATTCAGTAGAAATGAAGCTATCGATATTTATGTTTGCATAATTTTGTACGTTTTCCAGAAGTATTACAAGTTTCTTTACTGAATGTTCCGTATTATCATTTTTTAGAGCCTTAATCATTTTCCTTTCTGTGTTCAATGGTATTATTTCATCGAAAAAGGATAATGCCACATTCTCAGATACAAGGTTTCATAAATGGTGAGAAAAATTGCGTATTCCTATTCTAGCAATAGTATTATCAATTGTAGAATACAAGTATAGATTTTGTAGGAATTTCAGATCTTGTAATGGCGCTTTTATGGGAATTGGTGCATTCATCCAGGCTTGAATGTATAAATTAGCTAAAAAAATACATATATCACTTATCCCTATGATTTCGTTACTATCCAATAAAAATTCTTGTCGGAATAAATAAATTTTTAATATGTAATTTGCTTTAGCCATCCATTTAGCATGATGAAAAGCTCCAGGGGCATGAAAAGTATTTCCTCGTGGAAGAGATCCACCAAGAAAAATTATTATCAACTTCAAAAATTCTTTTAATCATCTCTCGGCTGCTTTTGTCGTAAATGATACAAACAAAAATTTATTTTCTCTTCTACATCCTGGAGCTTTCCATAAACATACGAATCTTGCACACCAATTTTAAAATTTATTAAATTAATCTTAGGCCAAGCTTTTTGAAATTTTTTAAAAAGCGGTACTTCTTACCTGATCCCTTGATCAGGTAAAACTCGGTAATATTCACTACTGCCGAGAATCTTTTTGTATATCTACCATGCAGAGCACCTACTATACATTTTTTTAATACCGAAATATTTGTTTTATTTTACATAAGATCTCTAATGGCTAACTGAATAGGAGATTAGTTTTCGTATTCGAGATGACTGCTCCAGCAACTTCAGACTGAGATTCATACTAACATTAGTGGTAACATTCATTAATTTTTAGTATATTTTTGAAAATCATACACCATCACTAAAATTATATATGTAAAAAATGATATTTTCATTATAAAATATTCACTGATACTTTTAATATAAAAGACCACTAACATATTCGGCGATAACCTGAAATCGTGCAAATTTCAAAACTTCAACTCGATTGCGGCACGGGTTTCTGTTATCCAATCATGCTGAAACTTTGACATTATCATTTTTTCATCAAGTGTCACAATTTTAGGGGGTGAGACCAAAAAAAATCGGATGTCGAAAAATAAGGGCCGCCCTAATGCACATTCATAATTGATACAAATGATATAGTAGATAAAGAAATAAAATTCATTTATTAAATAATTTTAGGAAATTGGTTATATTCTTGAACGTAAAACGTTACTGCAACGGAAGCATTGGCGAAGAGGTTAGGAGTCCTATCGCACAAGCTACATATTTTTTGGTCACAGGATCAAGCTCCGCTTAACTTGGTTTTATCTTTGTTATGTTTTTTTCTTTAGTCATAATATTAATATAGATTCAACGAATTTTCTATAATACGTACTACGCGGTCTTTAACACTAGAACTACCAACCAGTCACAATGACTGGTTCCAGATTTCTCATTTTATATTACAAAATTTTATTGTCGTGATTTTATGGAAATGTCTGTCATATTTTGTTAACGTAAAAACTAGTTCTATATGTTACTTGATGCTTTCGTATTTATTTATTTCCGTTTTCATTTTATTTTTCATTCTACGATAAACAAGCATTTAATGTCAGTAATTTTAATGTTAATATTTCACAATTTTTGTACTAATTTAAATAGAAAAAATAAACCAAAACCCAGGATTTCATTTTATCCCTTTTACTACCCTCACGAATGAGTTTGGGAGTTAAAACTTTGTGTGAGGTGTTTTTTTTTGGATATGCTAATAACTGACGTATTGGTTGTTTCATTTGACTCAAAGGCACATTAGACTACCTTATTGAGCTAGAGTCTTTAATGAATAATTTGTTTTTCTACTAATTTGTGATGACATGACACTGTATCACAGAGTCGAATTATTAAACAAAACAGTTTCACTAAATTTATTAGATTGTTAATATTTATCGTGTCAGTAAGTAAATATCTTTTAATAATTTATTGTGTGAAAATAAATATTATTTGTACTTATACTTTTATAATATAATATAATTTATAATGTATATGTTATAATTTATATGTTATTATATTATTAGTTAGTACATTAAATATAAAAAATATCATTTTTGGTATTCTTGAATTCGTTAAGTATAATATCATCATAACCTAAAACTTCATAATATACTATTTTCCATTATAAAGTCGCATAAACGTTAAAGTGCGATAATCATGATTTCTAACGCCTGAAAAAGAAGGGCAGCATTGTATATATGCTACTAAATATCGAAGTTTTGCACAGGTCAGTAGCATTATTCACTTGTGTGTACTTTCTGTAAAAAAGCAATGATAAGTGTTAAATGTTTGCGCGAATTAGATTTAAATTTATGTACACAAACCGCGCTGGTTACCTATGTTCAGCGGCGACACCTTGTTTATGTTTTTCTAAAAGTATGTAACCACTAATCTGTCCCCATTGTCCTCGTAGCGTTATAAGAGTAGGCACGTGTTAGAGAAAAGAATAATCCATGTAATCCTTTATTTTAATATACTATTCTTTATATCTAATACTAGACATTCGTTTCGTTTTATTTAACTCTGCCCTCAACAGTAAGTAAAATGAAAAAGGCGGGAGCAAACAGAAAGACCTAAAATATATTATCAGTCGAGTGTACTAACTCCTGCTGTATACTGTAATAAAGCTTGTTCTCTAACGATTCGGTAGTAGTACAAATATAAACACCCACGTTTCAACAATAAATTCTTTAGAATACGGACGGAAAGGATAATGAAAAAAGATTACACACCAGACGATGTTTGCGCAGCAGTAAGAACCTTTAAAACAACCATTTTGTTTTAATTACCAGTAAAAAGTTTTATGTTCAAAACTAATTCAGACAAATACATCATTGTAGTATGAATTTATTATAAATAAAATATTTTCATTCCGCAAAACATTACCAAGTTGAATTTTTTTACTAAATAATGAAACCAATTAAATTAATATATATTTAATACTTGTAGAACTAATAATTAAGGACCAGAATGAATATAATTTAACCACTGCGGCATATGAACATTTTAAAATTTTAATTAATTTAGAACTTCTCCTTTCACAAATGAAGGTTCTCATTATTTTTTCCGAAAGAAGAAATTTTACCCTTTCGTATAAATGTATTTAATTACAAGATTACATTGTCTAAATATGAAGGAAATTCCAATTATCTTAACTGCTTCCTTAATCGTTTCGACTGGGACAATTACCTTTAAACTCAATGGACTGTGCAAAAGCTCATTGAAGCTTGTATAAAAGGTTAAGACACATAGCATGATACGAATACGAACACAGAATGTCATTTCAAATACTTTTTACAAAAATAAGTTAGTACGATTTATTAAAAATACAAAAACGATGATAATCCTAGCACAAGATCAAACACATGTTTCTATGAACTTTTTGTTTTTCTTGTGTTTTCGCCATTTCTGAAGTCCGATATGCTTTAAAACGTTCTGTATATGATGCTCATATTATACCGAACATCTGGATTATTTTGATTATTGTGAAAACTACGAAGAAACATTAAAGAGAAGTTTGGATAGTTCCAAAGCACCAATCAAATGACGATAAAGACAATTCTTCTAAGATTACGTTCAGAAGGCTTTCAAGCTTATTAGCATTTATTTGTAGATAAGCATCCGTGTTTCATAATGCAAATGTGCAGTCAGCGAGATAAATTCAAATATGTCATGACCTCAAGATGACCTCGAAACGGAAAATGTATTGAATTTGCAAAAATGTAAAAATAGAATAACTCACCTCATTTTATTAGATGTTTAGAGTACTGGTTATCCACATCGATATAGTTCTGAACGCGATAAGCAAATGGAATTTTTTATGGCATCTTCCTGGTTTATGGTGCGATGTCCATTCCGAATTAGTTTCTCCATGTCATCTGTCACACTGGAAAAATCATCATATGTTATAGACTTCAAAGCATTTTATGCCCCTATGAAACATAATTCAGTAATTCATGCAATTCTTTGTCGGAAATTTTATATTACAAAAAAACTTCGTTTACTGACAACTTCTCAAGTATTACGTTTCCTCATTTATGAAATTCTGTCACCATATACAGAATATCGGACTGCATAATCATATATTACATTTTGACGTCACAGCTGTTTAAAAGATAATTGTTTAAAAAGTATAAAGTTATTAACGTTAGTAATTTTTTTATTGGTTTAATGGTGGGTTTAAATTCTCAACAGCACTTTTCGTTTAAATATATGATTATATTAAAATGTCATGTTACAAAGAATTACGTAATAACTGCTTTTACTGTTGGTAATTTATTTATTCTGTTGCATTCAGAATAATATTCAACGTTTATTACTCATTGTGTGCATTATGTACATAAATAATATAGTACATGGTTAAATAACATCGTCTATTATAACATTACATAATGATAGAACGTGTATAACAAGAGACAACATTTTAACAAAGACTACTTTTGGAAGGAAGAGGAATAATACGATCAATTTAAATGACCATGTTAAATACAACGAGGTTGGAATTCGGTTTCGCCGATAAGTAAGTGGAATTTTTTGACATTTTCCTATTACAGTATAATATCTACTCCAGATTCGTTGTTTCATATCTGTTGCACAATGAAAATTCCATTATAAACAAAAATTAGTTTAGCGGTAATCGGTGTAGTAATTTAGCTAATCACAAAACGTTTTCAACACGCCCGATCTATTTATTTCCAAACATTTCATTTAGTATATTTTCAGGATATAAAATATCATGTAATAATTCATACAACTTTTCAGTTAGGAATTCCTTGTAGTTTTGAGCATTTAAGAGAAAATCTACATTTCCTATAACAAATATGGTAACCAAACCGGAAAATGCCCTTCACATGTTTATTTTTAGGGAATTTTGAGTATTTGAAAATTCGAAAACAGGTTAAAAATTTGGGAATATAAGAATATAGAGACCTAGTAATTTGGGGACTTGAAAATATGAAGATTTTCGGATTTGTATATCTACAAATTATTGATCCTCAAAATACGAATCTAAGGATTTAAAGTCTAAGAGTTTGGAAAACTGGAACATAATTATTTGGAAAATTTCATGTAGATTCAAAGATTTATTTATATGTACATGAACTAGAAATGAAGGGACACAGATGATCAGGGAATTTTTATCTGGAAATTTTGAATATTTTTAAATCCATAAATTTGGAGATTTTGGAATTTATGAGTTTAGAAATTAAAAAACTAGAAAATGCAAATATTTAATATTACAAATGTTTAAGCCCTGAATATTTATAGAGTCTAACCGAATAAGACAGTAAAATGTGCCTTTGAGTCAAATAAAACATATTTCCACAAGGTAAAAAGAACTTGTAGAAATAGTATATTTATAATAGTATGTGAATGCAGAAATGTATAGCAATTATTCAAAAACACTTTGGATCTATATTAATATTAGTATAAAAAATAAAAAAAATGTGAAAAACATTGTATGGAAAAAACTAAGTCTAGAAGAGCACGAACCTGCGATTAAAGAACATGTAGAGGCAGGATTCCTAACCTCTTCGGTAATTATGTCGTTGCAGTAACATTTTACGTTCCAGAATATAACCAATTATAACGTAAAATTCATAAATGCATTTTATTTTTTTAAGTAACATATCATTTTTATCAATTATGAATCTATTTAACACTACTTTATAAATATATTGAAAAAAGAAGGCGTGCAAATTCGAAGCGAAATGCACTTTTTTAAAGGAATATAACGGTTTTTTATTTGTTTAACAACAGCGCACCTCACCGAAAAATCTGAAAAAATTAGAAAATAATAGTTATGGTAATATGTAACTACCACAGTAATATAAACGTAGTGCTCAGACATCTTCAATAAAAAATCGCATTTTTTCGGATTTTTTTTCGGTTTTTGATTTTTCGCAACTACAATTTGCGATCAAAAAATTTGGCAAAATTCTTTAATGTGTACTACGTGGACGTCAATGTTTCAAAATTTTTGTATGAAATTAAATAAGAAAACCAAAAACCGGAAATTCCATTTTTCCCTTTTACTCCCCCCACAGATAAGATAGGAGGTTGAAACTTGTTGTGAGATGTTTAATTTTGGATATGCTATCGACTGACGTATTAGGTGTTTCATTTGGCTCAAAGGCACATTTGACTACTTTATTCGGCTAGACCTTTTGAAAGCTTTAAGTTCATATTATATGAGTCCTTATTCAAAAGAAGCTAACCTTGCATTTGAATGTACCATTAACTGAAAATTGAATCGATAAATTTATGTTTCAATCACACCACACATTAAGATTCTAAAAATGGTGTTCAACAGTTCTAAGCCGGTGAGGGTCTTCAATAAATCAGTAATGCATATTGTGTTAATTTTACTCTTCACAATTAGCTATTGTCTATCCATCAGTAAATAATAATACAAACAGTTTGGATTGGCTTGCACCAGTCATAAAACCCACTCACAGAAAAGAACACAATTTCACAAATTTTTAATATGAAAACTCTGATGATATGATATGATACAACCGTGAAAGATGATATGATATTGTACAATTTATACCTTTTTAATATCCGTAGCGTAGGTGTTTATCATATTCCACAACGTCTTGTAAGTTGACGACAGATAATAATCTATGGATTTTTTGTAACAGATTCCAAAAAGGTAGCTGCAGTCCCTTCGTTTATCGCAAGTTTTTCTTCTCTTTTCATTGATGTAAACATTGCCTGTTTCGCAAAATAAATTTACAAATCTTTAAAATGAAGTACATAAAGGATAATGTTGTGACGGATATTATCCTGCAGAGTCTACAGTGTAGACAACTGATATACAGAAAACGTGTTTTGTTTAGCCTTGCCATAAACGAATATCATATTATTGTAGGATAAGAAATGTAAAAACTAACTCTTTATTTTAGAGTGCACAAGAGAATACAGGGAAAAATACATGCACAAGAAACAATAAATTCGTAATCAGAAATCGTAAACCATAAATCGTAGTCGTCGTCGCAAATCGTAATCGTAACCGTTCGTAACTCGTTACATTTGACCCGTCGCGCTGCGGTCGCGTCCTTTTATTTGCGCGGCACCCGAGCGTTCACGATCGTAATTTTTAAACGTTTAGCACGTTTTCGATACTCGTTGAAACTGCGATCGTTTCGTAACATACTCGCTCCGCCTGCTGTTTTGTCAACAATCATACCCTCACACACTCACTGAGGGTCGACACGCTCTAACATAAACGTGTGTAAGGACTTTGACCGATCTGCTCTTAGCCTAACGGTGTTTTTGTTCTTTTTCTTTCATTCCTAATTCGCGATATTTCTGGTACGTTCTATTTTATTATACATTTTATCGCAAAATTTTAAACCAGTCTATTAAAATTAATAACCTCGAATTGTTATTATACTGTTTGATTACTATTAAACTGGAAACCTGTAGCACTAACACGAGTAACTCCACAAGTGCTACACTAACTCTTTTATACAGGGTGTCTCACAACTCGTGTAGGTCCCTGAAATGGGGGGTAGCTGACGTGATTCTAAGCAAGATTTCCCTTTGCAAAAATCAGGTTTGAAGCGTCGTTTTTGAGTTATTAACGAAAAACACGGACCAATCAGAGCGCCGGGGTTACACGCGCCGAGAAGCGGGAGCGAAAGCTTCGAGCCGGTCGCCGGAGTGCGAGCGCGATCAACTGAGTTTTCCTCGGAACTGTCTTAACGTTTAATAAAAAGTCTTTACATCGAAACTCAGTTAAATAACGAACAGAATAATTAAAAGTAATGTTCATTTATTCATTCCTCATGAAAGAGGATCGGAATTAGTTATGTGTAATTGACATGAAATATGCAAATTGAATTTATTGAAAACTGCAATTCGTTATCAACAAGGAATGTGACATTAAATATCGAAATTTTTTTGTTTTATTTCCGACAATAATATTGGCCAACGAATTTACGTATTTTAATAGGAAATACTTATTATGATAAAATTGTGATAAAATAGAGTTTCAATGTGAGATCTAACCTATGTATTAACGTCTCTACTAATTTACAGAAAATTTATTAAAATAAGACATACCCATTCTTTGAAAATAATCCTGTTTGTTAATAATCCGAGAGTGAAAGTGATGGGGTAATTGCCACTGGGTCGTCCTGCTGACGTTGACCTTTCGCAAACATTGGCACCGTATAACACAGCTGGTGGCACTCACAGGTCACTGCACTGTCTTCATTTCAAAACACTTTTGTTTTCACTTTCACTTTCTGGGGAATCCCTGGTAAAAGGTATTGTCCCTTCTGATGCATCCGAGGGTGTCCGAAAGGGGCTGATTATTTTAATATTGTCCTGGGCTGCTCCTGTGATTAATAATAATCCCCCAAGATCCATGTTGAAAATTGCAGGCGCTGTGAAAAGTCCTTAGAATTTAGATTATGCGGCTGTATAAACTTATACGGGTACATCTCGTTCTCTCGAAGAATTCGATGTACCGCGGAGCGATGCATACTGAAATAAAATACAGAAATGTATTAATAAATGAAGAAGGATACTTTAATATTAACGTTTGAATATTATTAACATTACTTACCCTAAACGGTGAGCGACGTCTCCTATGCTTAGCGTTCCATCTTCATGGAACTCTTCGACTATCTCGCATTCCTTTTGCACTCGACGTAAATATAAAAAATATAAAATTCTGCGTTAGTCCTTTGCAGAGATATTTCGATGGTTACTGTCCGGCAGCTCTCACGAAAATGCTCACGGGTCAAACATAGTTTTCTTTCCAAAACACACTCAACCTTTCCCTACCCCATGGCTAGATATTTTAACAAAAGTGTGCATATTGTGTGAACGACTTCCCGAGTCTGATTCAGTCTGAGTCCCCGAGTCTGAGAGTCAGTTAAAATATAAATTTGACTTTGCCCACCATCCACCCCAAGCTCCAATTCCATGATATTAAACCAAATGAAACTTTTAATTAAGAACTTCGTTGTAAACTACATTGTGTCGGTTTGTATTAGCTAAAGGACAACAAATTTTAATATTATTTTTTTATCTGACTCTCGATAATGCAACATAAAGTTGTCCATGAGTAAATACAGGATTTGCCGCTATTATCTCACGGAAATGTTAACCCTTGCGCAGTTCTAAATCGTAAGAGATAGACATGCGCAGTAAATTTTTACAAAGAAAGTAATGAAAGAAAAAGTAGCCAAAGCACCCATAATGATGACGTAATTAGTTTTTATGTATCCCTTAAACAGTGTCTCTTAATAAGGGTTTTACTGTACTATCATTGTAAGGGTACACATATAATATTTTTCTGCCTTTATTTTCGAGCATGCATACAACGTTTCAGTGTAACTTACGGACATGTTTCTGCGTTATAACATAATTTACCAACTCACAGAGAACATCTAATTTAATCTTCGTATATCTTATTTTAGGAGGTCGACAGCTAATTAATTAAAAGATATTAACAATTAAATACAGCTTCTCTTCAAATTTTAAAGTAGAACACATTGGCACAAATCACGGTACGATTAAATACTTGAAAGGTTTATTGTCTAAGTGAGCATAATTGGCCTAATACCGCTCCGCCGCTCCTGACCCACCACTGCACAAGAGTCAGGACCCGGTCCAACCAATGAGGGGAAGACCACACCAGACTCTGATTGCCTGCTGTAAGGAATTTTATTCTTGGTTCCGTTACTGCTATTGGGCTAGACAGCACCCAACAGACCGGAGGGAACCGGATACTTGAAAGGTACACGGATAATATCAATTACTTATTTTTATTTCTATAAATATTTGACTATATTAAAATATCATTACTTATGTAGCAACGAATTACGCCATGTTTGCTGTTACCATTTGTAATTTATTATGTTAATTTATCGAAATTTTCAAATTATTTTTATTATTCATTAAGTACATTAATAAGGCTGTTGATGGAATATGGAAGATTATTATACTTGAAATAATACAAGAACACAATAATTTTCAAAAAACTAGATGAATTTATTATTTAAGAAAAACGACTTGGAGGAACTTCTTTAAAATATGTTAATTACACTTGATTTATGAATATTGAAAATGCAATTCTAAGTAGCCCACTATATTTTATACGTATGAAAACTTATAATATCAAAGAAATAATAACGGAGAAATATATAGATGAGGTGAAGGGTGAATGAATCGTAGTCCGATTAACAATAACGAGAACTTTATTGATCGTAATGCGCGTGGTGTTCGATGATCGAAAAGTGACTGTTCGAGTCGAAGTCGGTAATTCGAATGACCTTTTTCGTTGCCTCTTGAGCCTACCCCCGCAAGCACGGGGAAAAACTCAAGAGGAGAAATCCCGTAAACACACGACAACGGAACATCATCTGGTCGGCGAAAGTTTTATTGTCTCCGGTACCTGGACATTTCCCAGGCCCCGAAACATCGACTTTGTAGCGGCGAAAAAATCAACGCTGCACGCTACAGCACCCCCTTACCAGTGAAAACGCTCGATGTAGCTACACATAATATACTGGTAACAGAAAAGGGGAAACGATCGCATTGTCCTTACAAGCTATACATACACTACTTACAATTACAGCGATGCGGATTCACTAATAAACCTAAAACTATAATTATTCAATAACAAAACTAAATAATAATCCTACGCTCTTATCACTATCTGAATCCTACTTGAAGGCGATCAGGGAAACGAACAACTCTCCCTGAACGCGAAACACCACGTTTTCGTTGCGCATTGCTCTCTCTCGTACCCTCGTCAATTTCAGGTACGGGAGGCTCTTCGCAAGAGTGAGACACCCTATCGCGTTCGCTTTGTCGTTGGGTATCGTCCGAAAGAATAAACGCAGGTTTCAAACGGTCTACTGAAACTCTAACGCTTGATCCATTGATCTTAATTACAAAATTTTTGTCGCCACGCTGCTCCACTTCATACGGTCCATCGTACGGAGGTTGCAATGGACTGCGGACTGCATCGTGACGAAGAAAAACATGAGATGCCGACGAAAGTTCTTTAAAGACGAAAGATTTTCGAATACCGTGACGTACCATCTTGCTCGGTTTGATACTATCAACGCGTTCCTTTAATTTCTTAACGAATTCTGAATTGGCTTCGCGGTCAGAACGTAAAAAGAATTCCGCTGGTAAACGAATTCCTGTACCATAGACCAATTCAGCTGCGTTAGCGTTCAAATCCTCTTTTATCGCAGTTCGTATCCCTAATAAAACAAGAGGTAACGAATCAACCCAGTTATCGGTGTCGTGACATTTAATCGCGGCTTTTAACTGTCGATGTAGTCTTTCAACTAAGCCATTTGCCTGGGGATGATAAGCAGTCGTTCTAATGTGATCTGAACCTAACAATTTACACAGCTCCTTAAATAATTCGGACTCGAATTGGCGTCCTTGATCCGTTGTAATTTTCAAAGGTACACCGAAACGAGCAATCCAATTCGAAAGAAACGCGGTCGCGACGGTCGATGCTTCCATATCAGGAATCGGTATTACTTCTGGCCAACGCGAAAAACGATCGATACACGTTAAACAATATTTATATCCGCGTGCATATGGCATCGTAATAAGATTGAGATGCACATGTTCGAAACGACCCGCTAAATTGTCGAAAGATTTAATCGGCGCAGAAACGTGACGATTAACTTTACAACGCTGGCACGGAATACAATGTCGTGTCCAATTTCTACAATCCTTATTGACTGAAGGCCATACAAATCGTGCAGTTACAAGTTTCTGCGTAGCGCGTATACCTGGATGCGACAAACAATGTAAAGCGTTAAATACATTGCGCCGTAACGGTTTCGGAATGTATGGTCGTACACAGTCCTTCGAAACGTCACAGAATAAGTGCACGTCGAAATCAGGAAAATGGACCTTTTTCAAATTTAACGCACCGGAATCTGAACTAAGAATATCACTTAATTCATTATCTTCCTTTTGCGCAATTTCCAATGTTCGGTAATCGATTGATTTTGAAATTGCATCAACGCGGGACAAAGCGTCAGCCACGGTATTGTCAAAACCCTTAATATAGCGGATATCGGTCGTAAATTGGCTAATATAATCAAGATGACGGAACTGACGCGGTGAACATTTATCTAAATTTTGATTGAAAGCATAAACTAACGGTTTGTGGTCTGTAAAAATTGTAAAATCGCGACCTTCGACTGCATAACGGAAACGTTTAACCGCACTGTATATCGCCAGTAATTCGCGGTCGTACGCACTATATTTTCGCTGCGACGGAGTTAATGCTTTTGTGAAAAAACTTAAGGGCTGCCAAACATTGTCCACACGCTGCTGCAAAGCCGCGCCTAGAGCATAATCAGATGCATCGACGACAATACTTAACGGCGCGTTCGGTACGGGATGAGCTAACAAAGTCGCGTTCGCGAGAGCTTGCTTAGCGTCATCGAACGATTTTTGTGCGTCAACCGTCCAGGTAACGGGCGCACTACCTTTTTTCGAACCTTTTAATAACTCGTTTAAAGGCTGCAAAATTTTAGCGGCTCCAGGTATGAAACGACGGTAGAAGTTAATCATACCTAAAAACCGGCGTAATTGCTTTATGTCGGTGGGGGGCGCAAAATTTACAATTGCCTCGACGCGTTCGCCTAACGGTTTCACACCGTTTTCGTTAACCGTATACCCTAAAAATGTTATCTCGGAAACCCCAAAAATACATTTAGCAGGATTAATCACTACGCCGTAACTATCAAGTCGTTTGAACAAAATATTCAAATGCTCGTAATGCTGCTCTTCATTTTCGGACGCGATTAGAAAATCATCAATGAACGCGTATACGAAATCCAATCCGCGTGTGATTTCGTCGACGAAACGTTGACACGTCTGAGCAGCGTTACGCAATCCGAACATAGTGTTCAGAGCCTCGAATAAACCGAAAGGTGTCGTAATCGCGGTCTTTTCGATGTCTTCCGGAGCGACCGGAATTTGATGGTACGCACGCACGAGATCAATTTTGGAAAAAACCTTTTTACCGTACAGTTGTTGTCCAAAATCTTCGATGTGCGGCGGCGAATACCTGTCGGGTATTGTTCGGGCGTTGAGGGCACGGTAATCACTGCACGGTCGGAGAGTGCCATCCTTCTTCGGGACGACGTGCAGAGGCGAGGCCCATGGACTTTTCGATGGTCGTATTACGCCTTGTTCGATCATTAAATCGAATTCGGCCTTTACCTGTCGAAAACGGTCCGGGGCGAGTCGGCGGGGTTTGCTGAAGACGGGCGGTCCTGGCGTTGTTTTGATATGATGGCGAACTGCGTGTTTTGCTACCTGCTTCCCAAAAACAGGTGGTCGAGTAAGATCTGGATATCTCGCCAAAAGCTGGTGATATGGAGATTCACCGATGACGGTCTTCACTGAGGCGACGTCGATGTTGACCGCGTAACCTGTCGTCGATAACGATGTCACTGTGTCGATTAAGCGTTTGTTACGCGGATCCACTAACAACCCATAATGGCTTAAAAAGTCCATTCCTATTATGGGTGTGCTCACATCAGCCACTATGAAACGCCACTTGAAACTTCGACGGAGGGAGAGGTTCAATTCCACCGCGATTGTACCGTATGTGGCGATGCGCGTACCGTTAGCCGCGAAAAGTTCATATGTGCACTTCTTCGCGGGTCCACGTAAACGTTCCCGAGGGTACACGCACAAATCGGCACCAGTATCGACTAAAAATGAAATTTTCGTGCTCCGATCTTGCACGAAAATGCGGCGGGAGGTTGAACCATCGGCGAGTGCCGCGTTCACGGACGGCTCTTTTCGTTTCCCGCACTCCAAGTACACGGCGATCGGCATTTCTTCGCCCGTTTCTGGTATTCATTGTGGTACCAGCACCAATCCGGATTTTCGTTTCCGCGTTCCGCGGAGGACTCGCGGCTGCGGGATCGGTAGCGTCTTCTGTTACGCGAAGGTGATCGTCTCCTGTTCCGTGTCAACGCATTGATATGCAGTTTTAGCTGCTTAATTTGCCCCTGTAACGCACTGATTTCGTCCTGCTTGGATGTTTGGGCAATATGTCCACGCTCCGGTCGAATTTCATGTATACGGTCTGCCATTTCCGTCAGCACCGCAATTGTTTTGTCCGTCGTTGCGGCGAGAACCCTCTGCATATTCGCTGGAAGCCGACTCTTCCACAGAGTAACTAAAAAGTCGTCGGGGATCGACGGCGTCGCCAGTTTTCTAAGATCGCGGAAAAACTGCGAAGGGGTGCGGTCACCAATCTCTTCGCTCTCGAGGAGTTTACGAACTCGCGAACTGTCCGATTCCGATAGCCGTCGCATTAATTCCTGCTTCAGGAATTCGTACATCCCAGTCGCAGGCGGATCCAACACAATATCCTCGACCTGTTCCACATATTGTTCACCAAGGTTTGCTATTGTTATGTTAAACTTTGTCTCGTCTTTGGAAATACGCGTAGACGTGAATTGCGCTTCCAAAAGACGGAACCACAGCGCAATTTTGTGTGGCCAAAATTGCGGAATTCGCAAATTCTGTTGGCTCACCAGACCGACACTGTCACTTTCACAAGAGTTGCTAGACACACCGGGTCCGGAAGCTTCGTTAATCGGGCTCGACATTTTCACTGGCACTGATGTCCGTAAAAGAAAGAAATATCGTTGTTTTTCGCACTCGCGTTCACCTCTTTTTCCCGATCACGTCGGGGTCACCAATTTGAGGTGAAGGGTGAATGAATCGTAGTCCGATTAACAATAACGAGAACTTTATTGATCGTAATGCGCGTGGTGTTCGATGATCGAAAAGTGACTGTTCGAGTCGAAGTCGGTAATTCGAATGACCTTTTTCGTTGCCTCTTGAGCCTACCCCCGCAAGCACGGGGAAAAACTCAAGAGGAGAAATCCCGTAAACACACGACAACGGAACATCATCTGGTCGGCGAAAGTTTTATTGTCTCCGGTACCTGGACATTTCCCAGGCCCCGAAACATCGACTTTGTAGCGGCGAAAAAATCAACGCTGCACGCTACATAGATTTTATTTTATTAACAAATGAAGATCCGATCAAAATCGAGCGGTATCTTACAAGTAATCGGTAAATGCATGAACTTGATTACCGACTTCTCAATACATTTATTTTTGCTATTTTCATTGAAATGAAAATTTAACAGCTATAATAGAACTGAACTCGAAATTAATAAGAATCGTTAAAAATTAGGAAAGGAATGTATAAAGCAAGTGCGTATAATTATGCTAAAGAGTAAGTACAACAAGAGACGACACTCCGGACGGTACCTTTGATATTCAATATAGGCTGTCCCTTTGAAATGGTATAGATGAACGAGAAATTGAAATTGAGCGAATTTCATTTCATGTCAACGTTCAATAATTAAAAATATATTTATCGTAAATTTTCCGCATGTTACTATTATTGCCTTTTGAAATATTTATATCAATTTTAATACATTGAAAAGTTGAAAAAGGCCTATACTAAAATGATTACTCTACAATATATATTCTATGAATACATATTACAACAATGATTATTACAAATAACTTCTAAAGAAATGACGAACTACTTTTTACAAGAAAATAGAAATGAATGAGTTACAGTTATATGACAAAATATTTATTACAACTAAATTACTGGAGAATGTTTTACATGGAAGGGACAAAGTATTTACTCATTTATTGCAAATCACAAAAAAGTAACAAAGTATTTCTTATAAAATGTTACAAATAAATTACAAATGATTTTGCAGATATAAAGCACTATTTGCCAAATAACCACTAAATGAAATGTTTTGAAATAAGTAGATTGGGCGTATTGAAAACGTTTTGCAATCAGCTAAGATATTACACCGATTACCGCTAAACTAATTTTTGTTTATAATAGAATTTTCATTATGCAACAGATATGAAACAACGAATCTGGAGTACATATTATACTATGATAGGAAAATGTCAAAAAATTCCACTTACTTATCGGCGAAATCGAATTCCAACCTCGTTCTATTTAACATGTGTAACAACCCTAGAACCTAAGTTTAGTTAGTTACAAGCGCTAAAAGGTAAAGAGCGGCTTTTACCCCTAAACGACTCGATTTTACGAATAAAGATTGTGGGATTCGTGTGGTGTGCGGTTAAAGAGTGAAATCCACAGGTCAATATCTTTCAACAATTAGATTTATTCAATAAACGATAAGAAATGAAACTAACAAACAACAATAACAACAAATAAAGAAAAATATATAGATTATAATTGATTAATTAGAATAGAGAAACTAAATAGATCTCGAAATAATAATAGTAATAGAATTTGGTAAATTAAACAATATGTAATTGGTAATTGTGAATTTAACGATATGAAACTCGCAATTTAATACTTTATATTGGACCGTATCTGAATCGGGTCTCTGATAAAGCAAATTTCCCATTCGTAATATTAACTAAATTTGATTTTCGACTTTTGTGCTCGACGCTATAATCTAAGAGCAATTCGGTACCTAGATTTGTATAAACGAACTTTGATAGATTTTATAATGTTAGCGCTTTGTAATCTACCGCCGCGAGGAACTCGACCTAAGTGAAATTCTCTAAACGCACCTAAATACGCTTTCGCAAAAATTAGACAGATTTATTCTACTATCTAACGCGGTGTAGTCGACTACGTAAATTACGCTAACGTGAGAACAGTATTCCTTTAATAACTCGTATTATCGAAATTTATCTGAATCTAAATGAATTACTTTTCGGAACAGCTACTCTTTTATTATCTGACTCGACAACTAATGGTCCATGACCCTTTTAGCCAAAACGAATACTGACAACCAAAACCAGATCGCTTAATTGGGGAGCCTGCGTTAGCTAGCTGCTAAACAACCCAACGATCCAGAACCTGCGAGTATATTAATATATTCCTTTAACCTTTCCGAACCTTTAATATATTCTAAATCAGAATTATAAGATAATTATAAATGAAATATATATACAGGGTGTTCGGCTACTGGTGGGCATAATTTTAGGAGGTGGTAGCTGGAATAATTCTGAACAACTTTTTCCTTTACCAAAATGCTGGTTAAAGCTTAGTTTTTGAATTATTAATAAAAAACACTGACCAATGAGAGCGCGTATAGACCGGTCGCGCGACAGCATGAGCGACAGCTTCGAATATGATGGTCGATCGTCGTCGTGAACAAATGTATCGATACTGTCGGTATAACGTCGGTATAACGTCGGTATAATAGAAAGCTGTTAGATGAAAGTTATATTGAATAATGAATAAAAAAATCTGGATTATTGTTGAATTATCATTCATTCATGAATAAGAAATAACAAAATTAATCTCTACTCACGTAATCAAAATAAATCGAATTTATTCAATACGTTTATTCATTATCGCAAAGAAATAATAGATAAAATATGGAAAATTATTTTCGTTAGATATTGTAATGATGAAAAAGAACAAATTCTCATTTTTAAAAAATTCTCATTTTAAAAATTTAAATGTAGCTCACCCATTAAACGATCCACCGGTCCTTACTGTTAATATAAATCAATCACCATACAGAAACTCTCAAAAAACTCTCAAGAAACTTCATTGTCACCTATCACTTTCATCTTTCATTATTTGTTCTCATTATCACTTTTCTTTCTCATTTTTCACTAATTTGCACTAATTTTCACAGTGAGTCCGACACGTAAATAGGACGAATGAAAATACGTGAACGAATATTCATAAATAATTTAAACTATATTATCTTGAAAGCAAGAGAACAGAATTTTCGATTAAAAACAACGATGCATTTTATTTCGACACGTTTCTTTCGACAATAAACGATGACTGTCGATCGACGCCGCAGTCGTTCAACAGATCATCGTTGCATGGCAACCGTTCGCGACGTATGCCTCGCGATCGAGAACAAAACCGCGATCCGTAGCCAGTCTAATAATGCCTTCTAATAAAATATAATATAATTTCGATTCCTCAATTCGTATATTTTATAATGAGAATAGTGTATCGTTAAACATACATATCCATGAATAATCATTTCACGCGTTTTCATTCGGTCCGTTTACCAGTCATGCTTATGTTGTGCAATTATTAGAAAAAGACAGTGAAATAAATTGAGAGTTCATTGACCCTGTCAGGACATCAGCTGTTGATGCTCTGATCGGTGGATCTACCTGGTGACACAAATATTTTTTATCGAAGCTAGTTTTTCCATGAATCAATGAGTAAGTGTTATTTAAGTTACTTCTGTACTTTTAAAATTAAACGTACGCAGCAATAGATTTATTTCACTTCAATGAGGTACTGCATTAGATATTCTATTCCAGTTCGATCTCATTTCATAGGCAAGGTACTCATTCGTTTTGAAACGTGAATTTATTCGTTTTGCTTCAGTAGTTGACAAAATTAATTTTCGTGAATTTATTCTTTTTCCTTTTTGAAGGCATAAAATAAATACAATATACTTCGTCTGGTTGTTGTAAACAACAACTAATTGGTTTATTTCTCATTCACGAATTACGAAGAATTTAATAGTATTCTTAACTTGTTAATTCATTATTCGATTTAACTTTTACCGAATAGCTTCCTGTTATACCGACGTTATACCGACAGTATCGATACATTTGTTCACGACGACGATCGACCATCATATTCGAAGCTGTCGCTCATGCTGTCGCGCGACCGGTCTATACGCGCTCTCATTGGTCAGTGTTTTTTATTAATAATTCAAAAACTAAGCTTTAACCAGCATTTTGGTAAAGGAAAAAGTTGTTCAGAATTATTCCAGCTACCACCTCCTAAAATTATGCCCACCAGTAGCCGAACACCCTGTATATGTATCTACTCTGATTACCGACTGTTGAATTTGATAGATCGATAATAGATACCTAATGTACTGTCGATAATTGGCAACTACGGTCGATAATTGACTATTCTAATCGATGGATAGAAGATTGTCGCGATGATGCCGGTAGAAAGAAAAAAAAGTTTCCCCAGGGACGTTACACATGGTCATTTAAATTGGTTGTGTTATTCTTTCTCCCTCTAAACGTAGTTTCTTTGTCAAAATTTCGTCTCATGTTATATACGCTCTTTGATTATGTAATGTTACAATAGACAATATCATTTAACTATGTACGATATTATTTATGTACATAATGCACATAATGAACAATAAATATCGAATATTACTCTGGATGCAACAGAATAAATAAATTACAAACAGTAACAAAAGTTATTACGTAATTCTTTGTAACATTAATAATGACACGTTAATACACTGCTCAAAAGAAATATAGTATACAAAAATTTTTAAGTGAAAAATTATTGCAAATTTACGCTCTTTTTTTTAAATTAAAGCTTGAGATCTCTACTTTAAGGCCCTGTAATTTGATTTTAGATTTGGTGCATCCCTATCACAATAACACCGTAAATGTGAGGTCACGTTTGCAATATTGAAAATTACAAAGTTTGACGAAATGCATGGATTTGTCATATTTTTTTTTGGTGTTACTGTTTACAGCAGCATAAAGTGCAAACCTTCATCTTTAATTTCCAGTACGTGAGAAACTGCTACCATTTTTTTCCGCAAAGAGACAGAACTTTAACCCTTTCGCTACGGTGACTTTTTCTGAGAAATGTGATTATGGTCTTATTTATTATAATAAAAAGTCAGATATTCTTATTTATAAAAAGCAAAGCTAAAGCCTTTCTATACAGTTCATTATCCTTCCTTTATGTACAAAGAATAATACAAATGACAAATGTTATAACACGCCGTCATAACTCTTTTTTATAAAAATTTTTTAATCACTAGGAAAAAACTCTGTTGGTATAAGAGTGAGCGCCTATAGGTGCTCTCAGTAATACAAACACAAAATTTCTAAGCGCCTATAGGCGCCCACAGTAGCCAAGGGGTTAAAGAAACCCTTGCATTTATGGCATATACCGCTGGCATAAGCATTACCCGATATGCACCTCGAAGAGGTTGCTGGACAGATTTCGCACATCATATGGCTCTGACAAGAGCCTTTTTTTGTGTGTATTTGTGTGTGAGTATCTGTGTATATGTATGAATTATCGTTGAGAAGCCTCGTTGAGAATCATTCTCGAATTTTGCAGTCCTAATTCAATTCGATTGCTTCCACATCCTGCAGTAAGTCCAGATTTGAACGCTATAGAAATTTAACAAGACAACCTGCCAATCTACAAGACTTGTCGCAAGTCTTAACTTAAATTTGGAATGACATTCTGTTGAAAATAGCAAAAATAAATATACAAGTATGTCGGTAATTTGTCAATATGTCGGTAATAAAGTTTGTATATTTATCTACTAGCTATACGATACCGCTCGTTTAAACGAGACCCTAAAATGTTAAAATAAAATAATATCTAAAATATTAATTCTTCTCTGTTCTCATATCGATTACAAGATTGCATTCGCATATTAAGAGTTCTTGCATAAAGCTTCCTTCCTAGTTACAGTTTCATATTTATAAAATAAATTTGTTCAAAGTTTCAATGGTGTTAGTTGTGTTATATTTATATTAAGTAGTTTTTCAATATCATATTTTAAAAACTATACTCCCATTTCCATTACATTCCACAGGAAGAAATTAAGGCTTGCATTAACATGAATAATCGCCTGCAAGGAGTAATTCAACAACGTGGAGGAAACACGCGTTATTAGAATTCAAATATGCAAACACAAATACTAACACACAAATACACACAAAAAAAGGTTCTTGTCAGAGCCATATAATGTGCAAAATCTGTCCAGCAACCTCTCCAAGGTGCATATCGGGTAATGCTTATGCCGGCGGTATATGCCATAAATGCAAGGGTTTCTTTAAAGTTCTGTATCTTTGCGGAAAAAAATGGTAGCGGTTTCTCACGTACTGGAAATTAAAGATGAAGATTTGCACTTTATGCTGCTATAAACAGTATCACCCCAAAAAAATGTGATAAATCCATACATTTCGTCAAACGTTGTAATTTTCAATATTGCAAGCATGACCTCACATTTACGGTGTTATTATGATAGAGAAGCATCAAATCTAAAATCAAACTACAGTATTTTAAAGTAGAGATTTCAAGCTTTAATTTAAAAAAAAGGAGCATAACTTTGCGATGATTTTTCACGGAGTTATCATCAATCAAATTTGGCCAATTTTTGCCTAAAATTTTTCTATGCCATATTTCTTTTGAGCAGCGTATAATAAAATATTTAAACGAAAAGTGCTGTTGAGAATTTAAACTCACCATTAAACCAATAAAAAAATTACTAGTGTTAATAACTTTATACCTTTTAAATAATTATCTTTTAAACAGCTGTGACGTCAAAATGAAATATACGATTAGGTATGCAATCCGATATTCTGTACATTGTGACAGAATTCTATAAATAAGGAAACGTAATACTTGAGAAGTTCCATTTGTCAGTAAACGAAGTGTTTCGATAATATAAAATTTGCGACAATGAATTAGATGAATGACTGAGTGATGTTTAATAAGGACATAAAATGCTTTAAAATCCATAATTTACGATCAATTTTCCACTGAGGCAGATGACATGAAGAAATTAATTCGGAATGGACATCACACCATAAACTAGGGAGATATCATACAAAATTCCATTTACTTATCGCGTTCAGAAGTATATCGATGTGGATAGCTAACTCTTTAAACATCTAATAAAATGATGTGACTACTCCATTTTTATATTATTCCAAATTCAATACTTCTTTCATCTTCGAGATCACTTTAAGGTAATTACATTATAATTTTTCAATTCATGTTGATGTTGACTACACGTCCCTAATACGGAAAATAGATGTTAATCTTTCAAAAATGGCAATGACCTCAACCCTATACTTACCAATATACAATGTACACATAATTGAAACTTGAAATGAAAATAACAAAATAAATTAACAACCAATAAAACATAAATTTATTTTTCTCAGTACAAATTTCAAGAAACACGTTTGACTAAATTTTGTAATTTAATAAATTAAACTCGTGAATTCAATATAGCCTCAAAGGAAATTATTTTTCAGTATCAGATTCATACCTTGAATCATTCAAATCCTTTTTTGTTAGTTGCCACAAAACAATCATTTTTGCATAATTAATCATTAAATATATTTCATCTCAAAAGTAATTTACTATTAAACTTATTTTCTTCTTACAAGGAAACACCATGAATCTAAATAGATTATAGTAAAGCAATACATTTTTTATTGAATGCTCCATAACGCAAATAACTTTATGTTCAATTAATGTTTAATACTCATGAGAAATATTTCGGCAAAAGATGGGGTTTACCGAATAAACTGATAAGCGCGTATTAACAAATACTCAATGGTTTTTAATAAAATCGTTTCTCTGCAAACAGAGAAACTTTCCTTAGAAAGGGAAACTGCAATGACGAAACGTTAGAAAAATAAAATTAATTTGCAAATATAATATATCTCTGAGAAGAGCGAGTCAAATACTTCTTACTTCTTCAACGGACAATTTAATAATGAATATTCGGGTTTTGCCCAAGCAATGTTCACAACACGCTCGGGCTTTTCTGATTTTTCCCGAATTCTACCCCTTATCTACCATAGCGGCTTTGCTCCTAGACTAGTCCAAAGGTCCCACTTGGTGGTTCTCCGTCCACTCTCCCTCAGGGCGATACATACAGTACCTCCCCTAGCCGTGGCTTGAACGGCCCCTGGTTCGCCGAAGCACCCCTGTACACGCAAGAAAATCGCCAGCTAGGCATTGTTTCTAAGAAATTTACAAATGTTATCTCGCTCGCTCTTCACTACAAATAAACTTGAATGAAATAGAAATTACTTCATTAGGAAATAGAAATTATTTAATACTTTTTAGTGCATTTCGATGTCGGTGTATTTTTTTTCTGAAAATTATTTTATTTCACGCTTTTTAGTGAAATGGAGAGAATTGTATAGGATACTGTGAGACAGTTCTTCCGGGCTTTTTTTGTCTGCGTAAATGCCATGAGCATAATTAAGTAAAAGACATGTAACGAGGCATATTTTCATTTAGTTGATTACCTTCCTTTTTTGGGTTATGCCTCGTTACGAGGATCCTCCCGAATTGCCGGCCCCACTCCTCCGCCCAAGCGGACCCCCTCGCCGCTGGGGCAAGTATGAGTAAGCGTGTGTGTGTGTGTGTGTTTTTTTTTTGCGAGCGTTCTTTTTATTTGTATATTTTTTTCTCTTGTCACGAGCCCCGCTTTTGTCTCCCCCCCCCCCCCCCCCCCCCCCCTCTACCCTCCAGCGTCAAGAAGGAGCCGTCGTTGTCCCCGGTCGCGGAGGAACCCCTCCATGAGCGACGGAGATGCGGGATGGGTCCACCGAAGAGGAATCGCCGGCTGTCCGGTCGCGCCGCCACCCCGTCATCCTCCGCGGGGGCGACCGGCAGCCGACGACCGGGAAACGCCAGGCCTGGGGACAAGCCACCCCCAACTGCCACCTCGAGAAGGCCCCAGGACCTGGCCACCAAACGTCACCGTGGGATGGCCCATCCTCGACGCCGAAATCCTCGTGGTGGGGGAATACCGCGAACCGGGGAAGAAGATTACGGATAGGAGAAGCAAGCGAGCCGCCGCGCGATAAAGCCGTTCCGCCAAGCCCCCCGCTAAAATTCAAAGTCTTTTTTTTTCTGTTCAGTGTATCTAGCGTGATCGGGTTTCTTAGTAGTGCGTTCTGTTTCCGTATTTGAGTTTTCTTTTTGTATTGTGTGCCTGTGTGGATTATTTGTCGCCGCCGCCCCAGCGTGGAGTTTGGACACCCCCTGCGCAAAAAGGTAGGAGTCTTCTCCTTACCCTTCTTTTTTTTTGTATTATTCATTTGCGCGTGGGCGAGGGTGATAGGACCCCTGGCCCCAGTGATGAGGACCCTAGAGGCCGCGAACGGTCTACGTCGATACCGTTCCCTCTAATCGCTTTTCTTTTCTTTTCGCTGTATTTGGTATATAGGACCAACGTCCCCTTGTTGTCCACGACCCCCGAGAGGGCGTGCTCCCTGCGGACGTATACCTCGACATTTTTGTATTCTTTTTTTCTATCTCTGTATTCGCGCGTACCGTGTGCCCCCGCGCCGCGAAAGCCTCCCACGCAACTGGCGAGTCGATCCCTTTTCCTCGACCGTTGCTTGTAAAGCGTGGGGCCCACTATAGTTTTTTTGGTTCCGTCTACGTGGCCCACTTGGAGGTCCGAATAAAAGTTTTCTTTGTTGGATACAAACTCGCGGGTTTTTTACTAATTTTCTTTTTCTGACCCCCTCTGATTCCCGCTCCCGACAGAGCAGCCGGAAGGGCGATTTCCGCGGACGAGTGCATTGGCACTGGCGCCCCGTTAAATAAATCGGCCGTGGGTGTGGGCATCGGTGCGTGGAGGGCCGTTTTCCTTAACCGCCCCCACTCTAGGGAACCCCCCTTCGGGCTTTTCCCCCACCGACCCGTCACAGACAACATGGATAATTCTTTTTACAATTTTTTTTGCAAGAATAATTCTATGCAACTAAAAAGTCAGAACCTACCAGATGCAAAAGGTTTCGTTCCGATCGGTTAACCCAGCTAGGCGTAATCGGCGAACATACATAGAAAAAGAAAAAAGTTGCCGGTTTTTTTGCAATAACAACACTTTGCAATTAAAAAATAAAAAATTTTTTGATAATGGTACCAATGGGGAGTCAGAACCTACGAGATGCAAAAGGTTTCATTCCGATCGGTCCATCCAGCTAGGCGTAATCGGCGAACATACATAGAAAAAAAAAATATATATATATATATATATGTATATACTGATCGAATTGAGTAACCTCCTCCTTTTTCGAAGTCGGTTAAAAATATATAAATTTACTCTCAAAACAAAATATTGAACACGCACTACGAATTACCGCTGATAAATTTATTTTATAACATGGCAATGCTGCAATTCTCCGAATTAAAGTCGAAGACCAATTTTTTCAAAGAGAAAACATCGGCTTTTCCGTTACCTGCGCGCTCCCTGGGCCTGAATATTATTGAAAATTATTGGGGAGAACTAGTACGTGCTGTACATAAGAATGGAAAACAGTATGTTAGCGCCAACGTATTTTTGAGGGTCGTCAAAGGCAATTAGCCCGCCGCTATTTTGCTTTCGTACGATTTATGATCGGGATGAACTGTGCGAGGTCTGGACGAGTGAATGGTTGTAAACGGACAGCTAGGGCGACAGACGATTGCCAGTGACTTGAAGTCACATGGCAATCGGATGTTGCAGACTTATTTGTTTGAATGAGGAAAATTGGGAAAGGCAAGCAGCCCGACGTTGCGTTGCCGGAATGAATAGGAACATTGTTCCTCAAGGATCTGGCCACGGAGTGGGGAAGGCGAGGATGCCTTCTGGTAAGAGGACTAAGTTTGACCTCTTGGCACTTACCCCAGAACCATTGACGAGAGCAAATCTAATTTTTCTCTAACATCAGAAGTGGGATACGTTAATCCAATCGCCCCATATAGTTTTCGGTATTCAACCGTGTTGTGTTTTGTGTGTGTTCAGTTTTTATAAAACGCTTGTGTGCAATTAAAATGGCAGAATCTGGCGAATCCAGCACTCCTTCATTCGAAACTCTTTTCCGTAAATTCATGGAAACATTCACGTCGAATGCAATGCCGAGTGTTTCCGGTGTAGCGCCGAATGCATTAATTGATGCCATTCCGGAATTTGGGGGTGCTGACCTTGGTGAGGACGCGAAAAAATGGTGCCAGACAGTGGAACGCATCACGGAAAAGTTACCTCTTCCGCAACGATTGAGCCTTGCGACACATGCATTAACTGGACCAGCGAAAAAGTGGTACCAATCGTGGGAAGGTAATCCGAGATCATGGGAAAAATTTTCTGAAGACCTGTGTTCCGTGTTTGTCAGTGAAGATAGACTATGTGAACGGTTGGCTCGTGCTGTAGCCTATACGAGTGATGCCGCTGAATCGTACTCTGAGTACGCGCGGAATAAATTAAAGTATTTTGGACAAACTCAAATTGAGTTTAAACAACATGAACTTATTAGTTTAGTGATCGGACACATTACTGACGCGTCTGTGCGGCAATCGCTTTTGAACGCGCGGTATACTTCTACGGTGGAACTATTGTCGGGAGTGTCACAATTCGTGAAAGTAAAAAGTAATAAAGAACCAATTCGGGAAATGCATGAAGAAAAGGGACGGGTTCCTTTTAAAAAGCAGTGCTACAATTGCGGTGAATGGGGACATACAGCAAATTACTGTTCCAAACGATCACGGATGGGCAGAAAACGCAGCCCACCGAGGAGTATTACCTGCTCCTATTGTCTTAAGCAGGGTCACAGTGAAGACAATTGTTGGGCCAAAAGAGCGCGACGTGACGAAAGCGAGCACAAAAAACCAAATTTAAATATGGGTCAGCTACAGACGAACGTATGTTTCTCTGTAGACCATAAACTGACCCCAATTCTGTTACGCGACACACTTGTAAGGGAGAGCCTTATTGACAGTGGAGCAACGTGTTCCTTGGTAAAAGAAACGGTGGCGAAACGAGCAAATTGTAAAATTGATCCTTTCGCCACAACGATTAAAGGCTTGTCTGATTCATCTACCACTACCATCGGCAGCACCACAGCAATTATTCGGTCAGAAGGGCTGTCGGTAGAATTAGATCTATTTGTTGTTCCGGATTCCTCCATCCCGTACGGACTCATCGTAGGGAAAAATGTTTTATCCAACGGTGGTGTTCGCATCGTTACCGAAACGGACGGATCGACCACCCTCCAACGGACTTCAAGCGGTCGAGAAAAGGGAACATCGAACGAAGACCCCGTCTGCTTCAACATCGAAAATGTCAGTGACGAAACAAGGAGGGAATTATCAAATTTACTGGACCGGTACAAACATATGGTGGCAGTAGGGAGTCAGGTTCGGAGAGTAAGTACGGGAGACATGAAAATCGTAACAAAGGAGGATCGTGTGGTAAGTTATCACCCTTATCGGTTATCGATTACGGAGCGCGAAAAGGTGCGTGCGATTATCTCTGAGCTACAAAAAAATAATATTATCCGGGAAAGTACATCTCCTTACGCGAGTCCCATCATCCTAGTAAAGAAGAAAAATGGGGAAGATCGGATGTGCGTAGATTTTCGGGCATTAAATAAAATCACTGTAAAAGATCGTTATCCCTTACCTCTGATTGAGGATCAGTTAGATCGTTTAGGCAAGGGAAAGTTCTTTACCACTCTTGACATGGCATCCGGATTTTATCAAATTCCGATAGCAGAGTGTTCAATAGAGAAAACCGCGTTCGTGACACCTGACGGGCATTACGAATTTTTGCGCATGCCATTTGGGTTATGCAACGCGCCTGCCGTATTTCAGCGTGCGATTAACACCGCGTTGGGAAATTTAAAACATAATATTGCATTAGTGTATTTAGATGATATATTGATTCCGTCAGAGACTATAAGAGAAGGGCTTGAACGTCTGGAACAGGTTTTAATAGCACTCGATAAAGCAGGGTTTTCCTTAAACATTAAGAAATGCTTTTTCTTTAAAACTCAAATCGAATATTTAGGTAGAGAAATTTCGGCCGAAGGTATTAGACCCGGCGCTAGTAAAGTGAAAGCGTTACTTGAAGCACCTATACCTACTGATGTAAAACAGGTACGACAGTTTATGGGCCTTGCAAGTTATTTTCGCAAGTTTATTCCGGAATTTTCGGCTCGTACGGCTTGCATTACGAGATTAACAAAACAAGGAGAACCCTGGAACTGGGGAGAACACCAAGAAGAGGCACGGAAGTATATTTTAAATCAACTTACTTCAAAGCCGTTATTAATCATTTTCGACCCGCAACGAGAAACCGAATTGCACACAGATGCTAGTTCATTAGGTTACGGTGCCGTTTTATTTCAGAGAGTAGGCGGAGATCTGAGGGTGGTGTCTTATTTTAGTAGACGTACGACCCCTGAAGAGTCGCGTTATCATTCTTATGAACTCGAGACATTGGCAATTGTAAATGCATTAAAGTATTTCCGCGTCTATCTTCTTGGCATTAAATTTAAAATTGTTACCGATTGTAATGCGATAAAGGCAACCAACAACAAAAAGGACTTAGTACCTAGGGTAGCTCGATGGTGGATCCTTTTACAAGATTTTAATTTTGAGTTAGAATATCGTAAAGGTAAACAGATAGAATATGCGGATTATTTTAGCCGAAACCCCCCGAAAGATTATCGCGTCAATTTTATTTGTGAAGGTAGTTGGTTAGAAGTGGCTCAGAGAAGTGACGAGGAAACAAAAGAAATAATAGCGAAATTGGCTTCTAATCATAGTTTAACGTCAGACTTCGAATTAAGGGATACGATCCTTTGTAGGAAAATAAAAAGAGACACAGGACGTGTAGTATATCGTAGTTTCGTTCCGAAAGGCAGTAGGCTTGGTTTGCTACGTCTCTATCATGACGAGAACTGTCATGTTGGGTATGACAAAACATACGATCGTATATCGCAAAAATATTGGTTTCCGAAAATGCACGCGTTTGTAAGAAAGTACATTAAACATTGCATTACCTGTGTTGTATCAAAACGACATACAGGACCGAGACAGGGATATTTGCATTCAATTCCAAAAAAATCCATACCGTTCGACACAATACACTGTGACTGTGTCGGCCCATTTCAACAGTCTAAAGAAGGTTTCCAGCACATCCTAATAATAGTTGATGCCTTTACAAAATACATTCAGTTGATACCGTTGAGAACCTTAAGCGGCCCTGAAACACTACAAGTTTTTAGAGAACGACTTACATTGTTTGGGACACCGCGAATTATAGTCTTAGACAGAGCGACTAATTTCACATACAAACCTCTGAAACAATTCATAGAAAAACACGGAAGTCAGGTACATTTTATTGCTACAGGCGCACCTCGAGCTAACGGTCAAGCCGAGCGATACGTAGGGACCGTAACAAACCTTCTTACCGCGGAAACAAAAAAAGGAACAGAATGGCCGAGCAAACTAGCAAAGCTAATGCTGGCCCTTAATACCACTATACAAAAATCGACTGGATTTTCCCCCAGTAGGTTGCTATTTGGCCTAGAACAAGGCCCAGGTAATGCAATGCGTGCCGAAGAAACATTGCCGGCTACAAATGAGGAGATAGACATTGTCCGTGACAGAGGTGTAGCTGCCAATAGGTTAAAAGAAAACGCGGTCTTGCAAGAAAACAGATTTAATAGAACGCGTAGAGATAGTATTTTTTATAAGGAAGGTGACACTGTTTTTGTAAAGCCAGCAGATAATAGAAGGTCAAAATTAGATGTTAAGTATACGGGACCTTTTACGATTTCAAAACTTATAACAAACGATCGTTTCGAAATCATAGGAAAGTCCGGCAGACCACAAACGGTGCCCAAGGATCGTCTTAGAATGTGGGAAGGAGAATGGAATGATACGCAGTTAAGCGATGACGATACGGAATCCACTGATGGACCGTGTTAGCGTTAGAATATTTAGCACTGTTTGTTAATTGTTTTATTAATTTCTATTGTATTGCATGTGGATTAATCTTTTTACTATACAAATGAACATTTTTCTTTCTTTTATCTTTTGTGTGCTATTGGGTTTATGCAATATTATAATAGCGATATTCGATAGTTTTGAGAATAATTGTTTAACGAAACATTTTAGTTTTTGTTCTTATCCGTACATTTTTATAATAAAATCATTGGAGACTTGAATAAATGAGTGGTTTTGTGGCATTTTAACTGTATGCCCTGTGGTCAAGTGTGTTTTTATAACTGATGATGGGAAGATATTTGTATACTCCGTAAAGCGCATTGTCGTCGGAGGTGTAATATGTGCAGTCAGTTGTATACTCCGTAAAGCGCAGAGCCGTCGGAAGGGTATTAAGATTATTGGTGTCCGGGAATAACGTATGAAAGGCGTCAATGTCGTGTATGGAATAGAACGTTAAGACTTCGAAAGAGATTTTCAAGGGGTGACAATAAGGCCACGGACTTGATAGAATATTCTTCGAAGGACGACGTTTGAAAACTACACGAATTGCGCGGAATAGAGGACGTTATCAATCCCGAGGGAATATGGTAACAAAATGTTTGTTTGATGTTATGATACATATGGCTGTTCTTATGAATTGATGCTTCCCGAGAGCGTGAAGCATGTCAGGTTGGCCGTGTTAGCGCCAACGTATTTTTGAGGGTCGTCAAAGGCAATTAGCCCGCCGCTATTTTGCTTTCGTACGATTTATGATCGGGATGAACTGTGCGAGGTCTGGACGAGTGAATGGTTGTAAACGGACAGCTAGGGCGACAGACGATTGCCAGTGACTTGAAGTCACATGGCAATCGGATGTTGCAGACTTATTTGTTTGAATGAGGAAAATTGGGAAAGGCAAGCAGCCCGACGTTGCGTTGCCGGAATGAATAGGAACATTGTTCCTCAAGGATCTGGCCACGGAGTGGGGAAGGCGAGGATGCCTTCTGGTAAGAGGACTAAGTTTGACCTCTTGGCACTTACCCCAGAACCATTGACGAGAGCAAATCTAATTTTTCTCTAACAAGTATGATAATATTAAACAATTAAAAGAAGCTATTAAGATACATTGGGATAATTTGCCACAAAATACAATTAAGAAGTTATACAAATCCTTACCAAAGCGGGTACTCGAAGTAATAAAAAATAAAGGCGGATATACTTATTATTAACTTTGTATTAATTGCAATGTAACTCCCTTTTTTTATGAAAATATATGTATAAATTCTGTGAATGTGCTATCATTTCGCCGGCACTATTTGTATATTTCTTCTGCTTGCTCAAAAACCTAGCAAGGTCAACCATATTTACTAAGAAGTTCCTTCTCTCTGCCATGTAACAATTAGAATGGTATGTATTACATTAAAAAATTCTAAGTAGTTTTCAAGAAATTAAAGATAGCACACATGTGCTATCTTTTTGTCCAAGGATGTAGGAACGTTCTGGGAAGTTCTGGAGCGATCCTTGACCGTTCCTTGAACACTGAGAGGTAACTTCGATGCGGTACAGAACCAGATGCAGCAATATTTACGTTTACTTTGTTCATATGTGATAAGTTTATTACCTCAGGTTAACGTGTATCAGTTTCATTAATAAATGAATACGCTTCATACTATACTGCCGTAATTATTTGTGAATTCTGATAGTAATAAATTTTATTTTCTATCAATATTGCTAGGAATAATAAACATTTTGAAATCGAGTCTTAATTGTTTTTTACATAAACAAAATATCGTAAATGTTGCTGGCCTGCTTCTGTTTTATATCACAGTAATCGTAAGGTTCTATTAATTTCATATTATTGCCACAACCTTTTGACGTGTCTGTTAGCGCCAACGTATTTTGGAGGGTCGTTGAGGGCAATTAGCCTGTGCTATTTTGCCTTCGAACGATTTATGATACGGATAGCCTGCGTGAGGTCTAAGCGAAAGGTGGTTTATGAGAGTCCAAGTGTGGCGATAGATGATGGCTATTGACTTGGAGTCGTATGGTCATCTGATGTCGCAGGGCTGTGTGTTTTGTTAGTTCCTGAGATTGTAGAAAAGGATAGATAGATTGTTATTGAATTGCTTAGTCGAATAGGGACGTTGTTCCTGGAAGATCTGGCCACGTAGTGGGGAGGCAGGGATGCCTTTGGTAAGAGGACTGAGTTTGACCTCTCGGCACTTACCCCAGCACCTTAATTGGGAACGCATCTCTTTTCGAAAAAGTTTCTAACATGTCCTAAAAAATTTACGTTTATGTCTCCGAATATTAGTGTGAGTAATTGTATATTTATAAACTTTATGTCATTCATAGAATGTAGCTTCACTACAAAAATTCAGTTAACGATTTTATAAAGACATGTATACATAACATCTATATATCTAACAATTTATTGAATGAAAAATGAAGTCGATAATTTATGTGATTTCGAAGTAACTTTGCTTTTAAATATTTAAAACTTGAATTAATTCAACTAATATAGGATAAAGTTATTCAGAATCATAACCTTGACAACATCGAAATCAAGAGTAGTGTCCTTACTCTGCATAATCGTCGAAAAATATATCTGTTTTAAAAAAATAAGTTGACTGAGAAATCAGTTTGAAAACGACAAAAAAGGTAATGGCGAGTAGAATAATTATATCTCCCCGAATTCGTGAAATTTTTATTTCAAACATTTTTAACTAAAACGCGTAGTTTTCGAGATATTAGGTCATTAAGTATGAAACGTCCGATTTGAAACTGAAAGTTTGGTTTATTATATCTCGGGCAAGAAATAATATAATTAATCAAAATATGCACCTAAACTATTAATACAACGTTGCCATTTTAACGATAGCTTATTAATACCGCTAGCGAAAAAATCTGGAGAGCAGCTGGTGATAAAATCCCGAAAGGCATTTTCCATCGCATGTTGGGAATTAAATATTTTCCCTTGCAAAAAATTGTCCAAAGCTCGGAAAAAATGGTAATCGGTTGGTGCGAGATCTGGCGAGTACGGTAGGTGACAAAGGGTTTCCAGGTCCAGTTCCTGTAGTTTAAGCAACGTCGATCTTGCAACGTGTTGTCGAGCATTGTCCTGCAGGAGGATTGGTCTGTCCCTGTTGACCAATCTCGGCTGCTTAATTTGCAGCTGCTTCATCATTTCTTCTAACTGTTCACAGTAGAGGTCCACCGTTATCGATTGCCCAGGTCTCATAAAACTGTAGTGTATAACACCCGCACTGGACCACAAACAGACACCATTAATTTTTTTTGGTGTATACTCGGCTTTGGGGTGTGTTTTGGCGCTTCATCTTTGTCCAACCATTGTGCTAAACGCTTGCGATTATCAAAAAGTATCCACTTTTCATCACACGTGACAATCCGGTGCAAAAATGGATCGCCTTTTAGTCTTGATACCAAAGAACAGCAAGCTTCGAAGTGGTTGCGTTGCTGACGCTCGCTCAACTCATGCGGAACCCACCTATCCAGCTTCTTTACTTTTCCTATTGCTTTCAGATGACTTAATATTGTTGGGATGGTAACTTCAAACCTTGCTGCTAGTTCACGCGTCGTTTCAGATTGATTTGCTTCCACTACAGCTTTCAGTTGGTTGTCATCCACCTTGCTCTCAGGCCGCTCGCGTGGTTCATATTGAAGATCAAAATCTCCAGATCGGAATTTTTCGAATCATCGACGTACTGTACGTTCGTTAGCTACATCCTTGCCAAACACTTCGTTAACATTTCGGCTTGTCCATGGCTTACAATATTTAAACTCCAGACGACAATATGATAGACTATTAAATACAAAAGAGTGCATCTGAAAGCCAGGTGGCGTATCTTCTCAATGCAAAAAAAAATAAATGACGATCGAAGTGAAATATCGGAGACATTGGTATCAAACTTGAGGCTTTAGGTAATCGGACATTTCATACTTAATGACCTAATAATTGGACGAGAAATTTTTAAATGAACCAGGTATCATAATTCTTATTAAAAAAATGTAGAGTATGGTATATTAGTTAATATAATTTGTAATACGACTTAGGTTACGAATAACCAGTGTAAATAATTACAATTTTTTTAACTCTGGTAAGCATTATACATGAGAGAAAATAATTTTGGTTACAAATAGCATTCATCGACGACGCACATTTAATTTTAGTTATGATTAATTAATATTAGTGATTGAAATTATATTTTAGTTACCAGGAACCATTATCGATGGCCTGCCATCTTATTTTGGTTACAAATAGCCGTTAGCGAGGTCGCAGATTTAATTTGGGGTATAAGCAATCAATATAAATGATCAAAATTGTATTTTGGTTACCAATAATCATTATCGACAATCTGTCATCTTATTTTGGCTACTCATAACTATTATCGACGACGCACATTTAATTCTAGTTATGATTAATCAATATTAATAACCGAAACTGTATTTTGGTTACCAGTAATCATTATCGACGACCTGTCATCTTATTTTAACCGACTTCGTTGGTTATGAATAGCCGTTAACGATAACGCAGATTTAATGTTGGTTATGATTAATCAATATAACTGACCTAAATTGTATTTTTAACCAACTTCGAAAAAGGAGGAGGTTACTCAATTCGATCAGTATATTTTTTTTTATTTTTTTTATTTTTTTTATTATTATTATTTTCTATGTGTGCCCGCCGATTACGCCTAGCTGGATGCACCGATCGGAACGAAACCTTTTGCATCTGGTAGGTTCTGACTCCCCATTGGTACCATTATCAAAAAATTTTTCATTTTTTAATTGCAAAGTGTTGTTATTGCAAAAAAACCGGCAACTTTTGAAATAAACTTTTCTCGATTTTAGTGCGCTTTTAATACCTTTTCACGGACATGATTCTGAACAATTTTGTTCATATGAAAATTTCGCGGAAAGCTTTAGTTTTCGAGATATTAGCGAAAAATTGTTGAAAAGTTTTGAAATCAACTTTGGACGATTTTAATGTCCTTTTAATATGTTATCAGGGGCACAATTCTGAACAACTTTTTCCTTATCCGCAATTAAGGGGAAGCTTTAGTTTTCGAGTTATTAGCGAAAAACTATTGTTATTAATGTATTGAATTCTACGTATGCCTCCGTGTCTCTGGTGGTGTATGAGTCAACATGCAGTCGCTGATTTTCTACTGTTTCTACAAACACGTCTTGTCGGCCGATAAAAAGCGTGAAATAAAATAATTTTAAGAAAAAAAATACACCGACTTCGAAATGCACTAAAAAGTATAAAATAATTTCTATTTCCTAATGAAGTAATTTCTATTTCATTCAATCATACAATTACGTAACAGATATGAATGAAACCTATTTACTCGTTAGGTATTATATTAAATACATTTCAACCTTTTCGGAGGCGGCGCAAAATTAAATAACATATTCAAAATAATCTTTTAATTTTGCGGCGCCTCCGAAAAGGTTGAAATGTATTTAATATAATACCTAACGAGTAAATAGGTTTCATTCATATCTGTTACGTAATTGTATGATTGAATGAAATAGAAATTACTTCATTAGGAAATAGAAATTATTTTATACTTTTTAGTGCATTTCGAAGTCGGTGTATTTTTTTTCTTAAAATTATTTTTGCCGGTCTCGATTGTAACATTTACGGTAGAGGTCCTACATTCTTTGTAGTGTGCGGAACGTAGAAAGAGATAGCCATACAAAAGACAAAGAGAAATAGAGTTTCGAGCGTTCGGCAAACATGAAAGACTCGTGCGTGTTCTGTCTTTTAAATTTAAAAATTAAAATTCTTTATTTTTGGTTTTTCGTCAATGAAACTTTTACCATCGTATTTGTCTCGTTTTTTTTATTAAAATGACACCAAACACGATATGATTACGATTGTAATTACTTATGTAACAAGCCATAAAAGTTTGGGATGTAACATTTACGGTAGAGGTGCGAATTCCTCCTAAAGGCTTGCTATACAAGTAATTATGATTTTAATTATACCGTGTTTGGTACCATTTTAATCAGAAAAACGAGACGAATACGATAATCAAAGCTTCATTGATGAAACCCCAAAAATAAAGAATTTTGATTTTTGAATTTAAAAGACAGAAGACGCACGAGTGTTTCATGTTTGCCGAACGCGTCAACCTTCTGCTTCTCTTTCTTTTCTATTCGCCGTCCTCTTTTATGTTAAAAACTTTAATCACTCGTTACACACACAATTGTTAACGTAATTATATCATGTTTGGTGTCATTTTAATCAGAAAATCTAGACAAATACAACAGTAAAAGTTTCATGAAAAAATAGTAAGAAATAAGAAAGTTACAATCTTTTCCTTTGCTTGCATTAGTATGTGTCTCACCGATATTCGATCCTCGTCGTTTCGGCGACTGATCGTGTTCCATTCTTGACTGATTTCGAGGGGGATCCCCCCAGTAGTGGGGATACAATTTTAACATTTACGGAATGAATACACTATTGATTCGTAATAAGCAACTCGCTCGGGTCTAGCGAATTGCTTATTACGAATCAGGTATATTTTCAGCTTGCCTTTGTTCCCGAGCGCGACGACGGTAGCGGTAAACTATAAAGTAATCGGTCGAGCAGCGATGTTATTCTTTAGACAAGGACAGAACATAGCATGCTTTCTCTTTTTAATAGTAGTAAATTTTCGTGAATGGAATAATATACCAGATTCGTAACAAGCAACTGCCCAAACCCGAGCGAGTGGCTTATTACCAGTAGCTTATTACGAATCGATGTAGAATCAGATGAATCGAACACGCTGCAATTCCTAATTTGTCACACTTTGCCTTATTTTTTTACAATTATGTGAATATAAACATATACCTACATAGTAGTTTAAGAAATATTGATGTCAAAAAATAGTAGGTCATCGCCATTATTGCGACAATAAAGCAATTCGGAAAAAATTATGGTTGAACGAGCAGCTAGTTTTATGACCATTTCATTGTACATAGTTCATATAGTATTATATATTGTATATAGTGTATTATACTTACATAATTTTTCCTTCCTTTTTTTTATTTTTGTTAAATAAATTAATTAAAATTATAGATAAAAATGTACCTCAAATTATTGTTCACTGTCAACCATAAGATTTAAAAAAAAATGTCATATTACGACAGAATCGCTATGTATCAGAGTGAGAAAACAATATATATGTTCTGTCCTCTTTCCACTAAACTGTTCGGTCGACCGTGAAAATTTATGACTTCTTCGGTTTCGCGGACCTCTCATTCTTTCTTGGATCTCTCACTCAGCGGTCGACTTCAAACAAAGAAGAGGGGACAGAAATTTGCTTGTTACGAATCACAAAACTGTTGCTTGTTACGAATCAGTACTGTACTGTATATTGAATTCTACGTATGCCTCCGTGCCTCTGGTGGTGTATGAGTCAACATGCAATCGCCGATTTTATTTACCAATTTTACAACAATTAATAAAAAAAAACGAATATCCATGTTGTTTTTTACTTAATTATGTTCATGGCATTTACGCGGACAAAAAAAAAGCCCGGAAGAACTGTCTCACAGTATCCTATAAAATTCTCCCCATTCCACTAAAAAGCGTGAAATAAAATAATTTTAAGAAAAAAAATACGCCGACTTCGAAATGCACTAAAAAGTATAAAATAATTTCTATTTCCTAATGAAGTAATTTCTATTTCATTCAATCATACAATTACGTAACAGATATGAATGAAACCTATTTACTCGTTAGGTAGTATATTAAATACATTTCAACCTTTTCGGAGGCGGCGCAAAATTAAAAATACCTCAGTAAACGTTGCTGCCAATAACCAGTTGATTGTGGTATGGCGTATTGGAAATTAATAAATCCTGAGAAAGAATATGAACCATTATAGATATATCTAGTAATATACGAAAATGTAACGACTGCATCTTCCTTTCGCAACAATTCTGATATAAATGAAATTGAATCGACTTCGTTCGCATGTGGAAGCCATGGATCTAAGAATCTATAAACGGCGCCCACGACGCGGGAATTACCAAATTTGCGGCAGATAGGCTCTTTCTTTATAGAATATGCGGCGATCGAGTCTTTCCGTCGCATACTCTATGAATCTAGATAGACCATAATTACATTCTATACGCACTAACACCTACTTCGCGGCGTGCTATCGAGTTATTGTATGTATAGAAAAAAAATAGCTATACAAGCTTTGCCTATGTTCGGCTGTCCAAAGGTCCACGCTCATACCTGTGACACTTGCAATAATTATTCAGAAATCAATTAACGGCATATATAGAGGTATAAAATTTCTAAAATAATGTAAAAGATTGTAAAAGTAATGATATTTTTAATAAAAATGCTGATTACCGCTCTTCACACGAGGTGACTTTAAATTATATATCTAATAAACATTGCAACAAACAACAAATTCCAAAAACACGTATCCTCTATTTTTGTCCATAGTTTACGTACACGAAGTTGCAAAAAAATAGATCAACATTTAGTGCAAAAATTTAAACAAAAATGATAAATTTTCAAGATATTATTTAAACAAATAATGTTTACTGAAATTTTTTTACGCACAAAAATTCCCTATTTAAAGACGAACAATTTACAAAAAAAAGAATCCAATTATCTTCTTTAATTCCGGAGATATTCCCAAAAATATGGTTTTAACCCCCAACTTCGAGGGCTATTTTCACCCCTTCAATGTGAACAATGGCCGCTAAAAAAAAATACGTGTGAAATATTTTTTTGAGAACTATCTTTCACATAAGTTTCATTAAAATCGGTGTGTCGCGGATCGATATGTTTCCTTCTTAGTTCTAAATAAAATAATTTTAAGAAAAAAAATACGCCGACTTCGAAATGCACTAAAAAGTATAAAATAATTTCTATTTCCTAATGAAGTAATTTGTATTTCATTCAATCATACAATTACGTAACAGATATGAATGAAACCTATTTACTCGTTAGGTAGTATATTAAATACATTTCAACCTTTTCGGAGGTGGCGCATAATTAAAAATACTTCAGTAAACGTTTAATTTTGCGCCGCCTCCGAAAAGGTTAAAATGTATTTAATATACTACCTAACGAGTAAATAGGTTTCATTCATATCTGTTACGTAATTGTATGATTGAATGAAATACAAATTACTTCATTAGGAAATAGAAATTATTTTATACTTTTTAGTGCATTTCGAAGTCGGCGTGTTTTTTTTCTTAAAATTATTTTATTTCACGCTTTTTATAGTCCGACAAGACGTGTTTGTAGAAACAGTAGAAAATCGGCGACTGCATGTTGACTCATACACCACCAGAGACACGGAGGCATACGTAGAATTCAATATTTAGTAACAATAGCTTTTCGCTAATAACTCGAAAACTAAAGCTTCCCCTTAATTGCGGATAAGGAAAAAGTTGTTCAGAATCGTGCCCCTGATAACATATTAAAAGGACATTAAAATCGTCCAAAGTTGATTTCAAAACTTTTCAACAATTTTTCGCTAATATCTCGAAAACTAAAGCTTTCCGCGAAATTTTTATATGAACAAAATTGTTCAGAATCATGTCCGTGATAAGATATTACAAGCGCACTAAAATCGAGAAAAGTTTATTTCAAAAGTTGCCGGTTTTTTTGCAATAACAACACTTTGCAATTGAAAAATGAAAAATTTTTTTATAATGGTACCAATGGGGAGTCAGAACCTACCAGATGCAAAAGGTTTCGTTCCGATCGGTGCATCCAGCTAGGCGTAATAGGCGGGCACACATAGAAAATAAAAATAATAATAAAAGAAAAAAAAAAAATATATCCTGATCGAATTGAGTAACCTCCTCCTTTTTCGAAGTCGGTTAAAAAATACTAATCCTACACTATTAAAATACTACGTGTCAACTACTGACTTTGTTCCTCTGTTAATTTTAAGATGCCTCCTACGAAGGGTAACTTCAGAAATTATACAAAAGAGACTATGCAAGCGGCTGTGAAAGATGTCCGGCTCCATAAAACTCCGCATAAAACAGCAGCTAGGAAATTTAGTGTTCCGAGGGTAACTTTAAAATACAAGGTTGAAGGCAAACGTCCAATTAAATGAAAAATAGGCAGAGCTAGAATATTCACTGATGCAGAAGAAAATGCAATAAGAAACTGATATGAGGATACCTCCGATATGAGAAGTGTTCGAACTCTTCATATTAAATATTTATTATTGATTCTTCATATTAACCCTTAATTATTAAATATTTTTTTGTAAACTTACTCAAGAATAATCTTCTTTAAATATCCAAAAAAAATTCTGTATTCACACATTATTAAGATTAGTTCATTAATTGGATTTTCTCTCTGTGTCAACTACTGAAACAAAGGGTGTCAACTACTAAATTTTCTATTTCTGCTGGGTGTCAACTATTGAATCAAATTTTACGTTTAGAAGAAAAAAAGAAAAAAATTTATAACTGCCATCTGAAATGAATACTTGTTGTAATATAATAGAAGAATAGTTTGTGCAACGACTGCTAATCATAAATTTTTCATAAAGTGAACGTAGTCTGAGCTACGTGAACAAATTAGACAAGAAATTCCTTAAAGTGTCAACTACTAGTACTTTATCTTAATGGTTGTTTCGGCAAGAAGCGAAAGAAGTAACGTAACGAGGGGGAAAGTGTTCAAGAGAAACGAAAGAGTACACGTTTAGATTAACAGTTTAATACACAACAATAATTGAGACAAATGAAGACACTCGACGGATTACACAAATTACAATTGTACGAACGCTAGATTAACCGAACAATAAAGAATACAGAAAAATAATCGTTTAGTCTTTTCACGCTTGTTGTTGTCTTTTCGCACGTAACGAGGACGATTTCTGAGGACCGCGAACCGTTATCGATGGTTTTGTCCTCCGTTCCTACGTCACCCGGGCCCTACGTCACCTGGGAGGGGGATCGTTGGTGTGTCAGGTAAGGAAGAAACCTACCTTTACGCGGGTAGGCCGTAACAATGGTTATTGATAACCGAATAAATTTCAAATTAAATTTATTACTAATTTATTGATAATGATTATCTGACAACTATAATAATAGTTATTAATAATCCAAAAAGTTTAGTCATTAATAATAGACATTAATAATCAGAATAATTAGCAATTAACATTTTTTATTCATGTCACTTCGAGAAATATTCCTTTTGGGACTTAAGTGGATTCCATTTTACTCAACGGCTTTTCCCATTCAAAAAATAATAACTACTGTTTTTGATCTCTGAATTAAACATTATATGTAATGTGACTCTAAACATTATCAACAAACTTGAAATCAAGCATACTTATAGTATCATTTTTTCTTAACCATTTCTATGCAACTGTAGTTGGTCTGATTTTTCAAAACACAAGCACGAACACGTCGATAGGGAATAGTATCGA